>NC_087216.1:29670931-29683431 GCF_015104395.2 Macrobrachium nipponense | reverse complement strand
TCTGTCACCAGCAATACACATCTCTGACCCCTCAATGGAATGGCCGAGAATCGAACTCGCGACCACCGAGGTGGCAGGCCAAGACCAAACCGATCATGCCACTGAGGCGCTACACTTCCTTTATGAAGCACGATAATTAGCTTGTGGTAAGGTCCTTCACTAAGGAAAATGGAGATGAAGGAAGAAGTGTCTTCGGGGCTACTGTATGACAGTGAATCATGAAATTTATGACGCAAGACGAGGAACAATTTTTTCCTATTTGCTCGGAACTCGGAATGAACATATGTCATTACTGGTCGGTCTTCAGTGAAAGTTGTAGTTACCCGCCTCTACCCCAACTGCTATCTTTTAAAAGAAAAAAAAAAAAAAAAAAATCATTGTTTCAAGCAAGATCTAGAGAACTGTATTACCTAGACCTTGGTTTCAAGCATCATGACTGCGATTATAGACGAATAGCGATATGATGACTGTAATTTAGCTCAGTCGCTCCCTTGCTGAAGGATGTCGTGGTTCCTACCAAAATTAAGAAAAAAATTGCGCCGAAGTTTCTTCTGTGCCATCGAGTGTTCTGTACAGCATATGATGCTGTATGCCCCGCGGCCCATGACAATTTTAGCCACGACCCGTTGGTAGCCTGTCCTATATCGTTGCCAGACGCATGATCATGGCTAACTTTAAACTCAAATAAAATAGAAACTGCTGTGGCCAGAGGGTTGCAATTTGGAATGTTAGATGATTGGAGGGTGGATGATCAACATACCAATTTGCAGCCCTCTAGCTTCAGTAGTTGTTATCTTCTGAGTTGGACGGTCAGACAGTAAGCCATCTCAACAGTTTTCTTTTACAGAAAACTACAAAACGATGTTTTCCTCTCCCACCGGAAAGTTTGACCTACTAAATGGATTTTGAACTGTTCATCTCTTAGTTTAAGCATAGTAGCTCCAGACAAACACAGTTTGATAGGATCAACAGCAACATTGCAAGATGTCTTGTTTTTTTCAAGATGGCTTCATTTCAATGCGCAGCTGGGTTGACTATAATAATTAAAATCTATTTTCATATACTGAAAAACTGCGGACACCATCCATAAAATGTCAGCATTACCTTTAAGGAGTAAATCAGCAAAATTACCCCTATGTAGATTATTTCCCTAAGGGAAGAACCACTGTATCATAAATATTAATGCTAAAAATATCAAAGCTATTTTATTATATAAAAAAAAAAGACTTCGCCTTCAAATCATGCATACAAATTTCTCGATTTCATGCGATAAGCGGTCCAACTGCTTCGAATTTTGCTAATGAGAAGGATGCAAATTTTATTGATGGGAACACCTCTCATCCCTAAAAACTGAGGGATGCATTAAATATGTTAATCTTATATGGGAAAGCGCACCATCTGCTTTTTAATTTCATTCATTCTCGTCACAATCGCTTTTTATACGTGTTTCGGAATAGCGGTGTCTTTTTGGAAACCGACATTATCTCGCTGAAATTTTGGAGAGGACCCAACACCTTGCCCTCACCCCATCCCAAAATCCAAACACCCCCCCCCCCCCCCCCCCCCCCCCCCCCCCCCCCCCCCCCCCCCCCCACACACACACACGCACAGCACGGGCACTTTAATAACAAGAAATAATTAGCACTTAATGTGAAAATGAAATGAGCTCACAACCTATGCCTTCCTTTTAAATCTACAGTCCATTATGCGTTATTTTTTTCAAATGAGTTGCAATAATTATAGTTAATTGGAACGCATTTTCCAGTCCCTTGAATTTGGTTTATAACACATGGTCGTCGTTTGAAGTAGACTCGTTTATAAAAAATTTCGTTAAAATTCCTCTGGACTCAATTAAATCATTTGGGGATCGTCCATCAAAGATCAAAGCGCTTACATATGAAGTTTAATGTCTCCTGAAATAATGTAACATGGTAGGAAAGCTTGAAGAAATATTTTTTTCCCCCTCTTTGGATGACGACGACGATGGTGAATGCAACATTCAAGTTCGGATCCGCACCCTTTGTATATAGGAGATTTTCTTTGTCTGGTTAGAACGTCTCCCCACATTATCGTGTATTACTTCATTTTCCCATTCCATTTTTATTTTCTTTTCGCTCTCTCTCCCTTTTTTCCTTTTTTTTCTCCTTGCGCTGTTTCTTCTCATTTTTTCTATTGTTTAGATAAATTATTTTTCCTTGTTTCTTATTTCTGTCTTCTTTCTCAACACATCTCTCAATTTTTGTCTTTCTTTCTTCATTTCATTTAAATTGTTCCTCCTTTCTTCTATTCTATTTCCTATGTCTTATTACCTTATTATTTCTCTTTTTCTTTTTTCTATTTAACCGTGCTTGCTTTCTCTTAGCCCTATTTTTATGTTCTCTACCCTCTCGCCCTTCTCTCTCTCTCTCTCTCGTTCTGTGTGTGTGTGTGTGTCAAGATTATTAGTCATTTTGTCTAGTTTGGTCAATCATCTCTCATTTTATTAATAATTTTCCTCTTACCATTCATTCTTCTCCCTTCCCTTACTCCATACTTTCCACTTATAGATTGTTTTTCCTTTGTTGATTTTTATTTCTCTTATTTCACTTATTGTTTTTACCTATTTCTCTTTCTTCTCTCCTTCCTTTTGTTACTTTCAGTTTTATGTTTACCCTTTACCCTTATCCCCTGTGCACCCTTTCCTAATACTTTGTGTTATACAGTAGACTTCTCTTTCGTTTCTTGCTCTCATCACTCCCGTGGCTCTCTCTCTCTCTCTCTCTCTCTCTCTTCTCTCTCTCTCTCTCTCTACTATATGAACGTTTTGAGTCATACTTAATTCTCCATTCTCCTTTCTCTTTTATTTGTAAATTGTCGTTAAATTTTGCATTTCTCTTTCCTCTTTGCCTTCTTTCTCATCTTTAAGGTATTTGATTTGTTTTAGTTGTTCTCTCTCTCTCTCTCTCTCTCTCTCTCTCTCTCTCGTCTTGTTCTTCCACCTCTTATTTTCCACCAATATAATATTATTTTCACGTTTAATGGAGGTATTTAGAAATTCGGGGGAAGCCTCAGTTAAATAGAAAACTCGAAAAGTGGGTGTACCAACATAATAGATAAAAATGGAGCGCTTACAAATCTCATTTCATAAATTGTCTTTCATTGTTGGCTAGGTGGTTTCTTCCATTCCTTTCACGTTGCAGTTCTTTTCCAATAAGATCTTTAAAATATGAAACAAGTTGATCACTTTCAAGGTTTGCTTGTTACTCGTGCTACCCAAGTATTTTCATTTTAAAATAAAAATGTTCTTTTTCAAACAGCAATCAACAAAAGTTTTCATGAAAGGAGCCACTTTTAATTCTCAATGGCATCATAAAAGATAACTCCAGATCTGTGATTAATGACTGTCCTCCTCTGTGCATTACCAATGTTCGTAATCATCTTTAAGAACACTTAATGAATACAAAGGCTGAAGATTAATGTGTACGAAATAAACAAACTATTTTATCAGTCTTTATGGGTGTTTTCAAGGCTCTTGAGACTCAAACTGAAGAGTAGAGTTTACATTAAAAAAGGATGAACGGATGTATGGAGAAACCTGTCCTGTTTTAATATATATCTCAAAATAAACAGGGGTTTTAGAACTCCCCAACACTATTCTCACACAAAATCATCCACCTCTTCTCGTAAAACACATGCAGTTAAATTCTCATCCTTACTAATGTTAAATGCATGGTAATGATGTGGCATACAGAACTGTAAAACCACTAAGAACAATCTAGTCACTATCACATACAAATCCTTGACCTCTAAGACCTAGGAACAAGCCAGGCATGCATGCACATCGTGCAGGACTTATTTGAAAACTTTAGGTTAACGTGTGTACCAGGCAATGTTGGTAACGCTCTGCGTTAGTAAATTACTATTTCTATGACTTCTTGCATATTTTTTTACAGCTGACACAGGAACTAAAGTAGGCCCAATAGCCAAGTCCTGGCATGTTTTTGGTGTTCACGGTTTCTAGAGAACATGATTATGTCGTTTAGTTAACAGACACAGCACTGGAGGTCCAACGTTTAGTTTATGTTTAGAAAGGTGTGATGATTGCCATTTTTAGGACATCTCTTTAATGCGCCATTTTTAGGACATCTCTTGAATGAACTACGGCTAAGTTAAACTTGGAAGATAATTGCCTCATGGAGGGTTGATGTGATGTCAAAAATGTTGAGAAGTTGGTAGTGGTCAGGTTTCATTTAATGGTTTAATCAACTGTAGTCTCCACAAAGGTGCCATCATCCATCATCTTTCTGGAACACTTTAGTGGTAAGGAACAGGGACTAGAGGCCTTCTGTCAAAGTCCCATCTGTTCCATCTCTCTGGAAGCCTTTTTAGCAGTAAATATCCCAGGAGACTGACAAAGGTTTGGCCAGAAGATATTGGGGAACTCTGGCAGAAGGTGGTACTGTTTCCAGGTCCCTGTTGATGAGATGGATTTGTTTGGACTCCAGAGCGAGTTGTGTCAATGGTAATGTAAATATGTCTATAATGTGGTGTGGTAGGTGAAATCCATGAGCAGCCTGTAGAGACGAGTAGTGGCGTTTGGACATCAGTGACAATGCAGTCTCACCTGTATTTCCTTCCATTCAGGTGGAGGATAAGGTTTCAATGGAAGCCATAAGTTGCAGACAGATTTTGGGTCGTTGGCTGTTGATTATTAGCACTGGTATAATTAACCTGAAGTTCAGGAGGGGGTGGTGTCATCAATGCATAGCAGGCATCCAGAAGAGCCATGGCTGCCACCTTTATTCCTTAGGGTAGCTATAAGAACTCTGTACAGACGGCAATCCATAGAAGGTTGACCTCTCTAGGGAGATTTGATTGCTCTGTCCTCCTTGTAGTGAAGGTGTGCCCGTTTCAGACCTCTTCAAGTAGGCAGATGACTTGCTGGACGCTTCCAAAGACTCGTAATACTCAGCCCTCCTATCTATGAAGCTATGGATGACTATGAATACAATGACAAACAAGCAAGTGCTCTATACAAACATTTGAACAAGCTTGGCAAAAGGGGCTTTCCCAGCTGTCAGGGGGCCAGAGATTTCTGGAAACTTTTCGTAAGGTACAGCTAAAAGATGCCCATACTGTGTATATACATCTCTCTCTCTCTCTCTCTCTCTCTCTCTCTCTCTCTCTCTCTCTCTCTCTCTCTCTCTCTATATAGATATATATATATATATATATATATATATATATATATATATATATATAGTATATTATATATATTGCTACTTTCAAAAATAATGCATATTTCCTCTCGTGAAATGTCCATGTAGATTGTGTAACATTTTTTCAGATTCCTAGATAGCTTAGAATAAGGATGTAAAATAAAAGTGTGTTCAAATTTACACATTATATAATGTAAAAGAATATATATATAACGTAAAAGAGAGAGATCTTTGTCTTTTCGAAACTACGAATGTTTTAACTTTTATGTCGACACTTTGAGATTAGAGAGTCTGCGAGATCCGTTTGCTTTTCCTTATTCTGTCAACGCATGTGATAGCGAGAGAATTGAGTCTTGCAGTTGTTATCAAAAACATGTCAATAATTGAATTGTCGCTCAGCCTCGGTTTCGATCGAGTAGAGTATGTCTTTTTTAACAGACTGGACTCATACGCGTATATCTTTGATCAAAACCACGTGCATGTTGCACATTTCTTTATGAAGATTGCGTCAGATTTCGAAAGCTACTGGAAGCATTCATGACAAAAACGTTTTTGTCTCATCAATCTATCCTGTCCAGTTTTAGCAAGGAAGAAGATTTCATTAGATCATAGAAGCCTCGAGGCGGTTAGATCGCTCTCTCTCTCTCTCTCTCTCTCTCTCTCTCTCATCGACATCATTGAGATTATATTAACGTAAGGTAAATTGGTCACTCTAACTTAGAATTTCATATTTGATATTTCTTAGAGTTTATTTAGTGTTATTTTAGTTTCTTTTGTGGAATCTGAACAAACATTATTTCGTACGGCCGCCTGGTTTTTGAGAAAAGTGTGATATACAAGCTGCAGCAAGAGAAACAAAGAAGTTGGTATACCAAAAAGGGTGGTAAAG
Organism: Macrobrachium nipponense; assembly: GCF_015104395.2. Taxonomy (NCBI): domain Eukaryota; kingdom Metazoa; phylum Arthropoda; class Malacostraca; order Decapoda; family Palaemonidae; genus Macrobrachium; species Macrobrachium nipponense. The sequence goes on along the minus strand of NC_087216.1, from coordinate 29,677,344 downwards.
TGTTATATTTTTATTAGTTGGCAACTAATAACGGTTAGGTAATAACTAATAACTAATAATGGATAGGGAGTGTGGTTAACTAATAACAGGTGGTTATGAAGGTTTGGTAAAAACTGTTGGTTATAATGTTTTGAGTGAAAAAGATTTACACTTTTACACAATGCTGATTTTTTGTGTTTGTGTTTGTTCCACTGTTTGTGCACTTGTTCGTTTTCTTATTGAAGTATGTCTTTATATTTTATATTTTCATTTGCATTCACAATTTAATTGACTTAGTTATTTTCATCGCTTAATCATTGCACATTTAATTAAATTTAACATTGTTGAATTAATTTGCATTTACTTAGAATTCTTTTCAAGTTTTGTTGCTGTTTAGCACTTGTGAATTAATTTCAAATTTTCAATTATTGCCTAACACTTTGAATTTCATTGAATTAATTTCTTGAATTTTGTGATAAATTAATTTTGATTTAATTTTACCTAATTTGATTCAAGAATTAATTAAACTTTACTTTGTTTTCAAGTAACAGTAATTTCCCCTGATATTGTGAATTTCACTTATAAATTTTGAGTTTAATAATAAATTTTTGTATTTAAAATTTTTGTAAGTATTTCATTTATAACCAGTATATTTGAATTTAATTATGATTATATATGTTAGGTAGAAAACATAGAGTGGTAATTGATTTGCTTTCCTTCAATTTACTTGAAGTGACTTAGAACCGGAGGGAAGTACTTAGACTTCTGAAATCAGGGAAATACTTAGATTTTAAAGTTGTTGATGGAGTGATGCCCTTTGATTAATTTAATTACTTACAAGATTACCTCACACCTGTTTTGATGAACTTAGTCTGATTTTCTGCAATACTGGTAAGTGTTAAGGGATCACTGTTGCCTTTACAGTATTTCAGTCGATACTTGTTATGAGGGTTCAGGTGTCTCGGTTTTTTGTGAGGTAATATTTGATGAATGGTAACCAGATACTTGGCAACTTCGTAATCAATATATATGTATAATAATATATATATCTATATATATATATATATATATATATATATATATAATGAATAACTTGATCACGGAAGTATATAAAAACGTGATGCCATGTAAAAATAAATAAAGGGTTTTTTGCCACGAAGGAAAAAAATGAAAAGCGAGATAGCCAAGCAATTTCGGTCTAGTTCGAACCTGTTTACTCAGGCACAACTGATCTTACAGAGGGAAAACATAGTCCAAGTAGGCTTAATATCCAAACTGATACTACAAGATTAGCAATAAGGTCCATTTCATTCTACAGAAACGAGGAAACACCTGAGGGCAGTATAAGCAAATTTTTAGGCTGCAACACCTTGGAGGATACACACGCGGTCAACAGATGATTTATCCAGAAAACAATACAATTTGAAAAAAACAAGGAGGCATATACAACTTATTACCATGAAATTTACCAAAACAGTTCCCCCCCAAAAATATTATTAATGAAAAAACGAAAAAAAAATATAAATATATCGAGCAAGAGAGAGAAGGAGAGAGAATATCGAGCAAGAGAGAGAGAGAGAGAGATAGAGAGAGAGAGAGAGAGAAATATAACTATATACATATATAGCTGTGGACTAATTTATTGGTGGTTCATTTATTCTAAGGTCCTTCATAAACATTTTACAAATATACAGGTCCAAATGGTTCATTCCCGGACTAAGATTTAGGTTGATTTTATTAGTGATTTGTATAATTGCTGATTCTAGTAAATTTCTTGAAACATAATCATTAGATCTAGCAATTACAGGGGTATCACCTCAATTAAAACAATGAGATTTTTTTCACTCAGATGGATAAACAGTGCATTTGAAGTCTGGGCTGTTCTAACTGAATACATATGCTGCTTAATACATACACATAAAGTTTTACTTGACTGACCAACGTAAAACGATGGGCAATCCTTACAACGAATTTTGTAAATGATGTTGTTAATTGTTACGGGACTATTCTTAAGAATTATTAGCATATCTTTAATGGTATTGTTATAAGAGACACTACATTAACATTAAACGATTTAAATATTGTTTTTATGGTTTCAAATCAACGAAAGTAAGGTAAGCTAAGTACATTTTTAGGGGCTTCTTTTTCATTAATAGCAACACTATAAAACTTTTTGTGAGCTTTTTGATAACATAAATCAATTAAATGAGGTGGGTAGCAGAGATCGTTTCCTATCTTTTTTATGTATTCTATTTCTTGGTCAAGATATTGTGGACTCATGATATGCAAAGCACGTAGGAACATAGAAGAAAAAATTGAAATTTAATTGATTTATGTTATCAAAAAGCTCACAAAAAGTTTTATAGTGTTGCTATTAATGAAAAAGAAATGCCTAAAAATGTACTTAGCTTACCTTACTTTCGTGATTTGAAACCATAAAATAAAAAAAAAACAATAGTTTAAATCGTTTAATGTTAATGTAGTGTTCTCTTATAACAATACCATTAAAGATATGCTAATAACTTTTAAGAATAGCCCCGTAACAAATAACATCGTTTACAAAATTCGTTCTAAGGATTGCCCATCGTTTTACGTTGGTCAGTCAAGTAAAAAATTTATGTGTACATATTAAGCAGCAATATTTTTTGTTTTCAGTTAGAACAGCCCAGACTTCAAATGCACTGTTTATCCATCTGAGTGAAAAATCTCATTGTATTAATTGGGGTGATACCTCTGTAATTGCTAGATCTAATGATTATGTTTCAAGAAATTTACTGGAATCAGCAATTATACAAATCACTAATAAAAACAACCTAAAGCTTAGTCCGCGATTGTACCATTTGGACCCGTATTTTTGTAAAATGTTTATGAAGGATCTTAAAATAAATGAACTACTAATAAATTAGTCCCACATGTATATAGTTATTATTTCTCTCTCTCTCTCTCTCTCTCTCTCTCTCTCTCTCTCTCTCTCTCTCTCTCTAGCTCGATATTCTCTCTCCCTCTCTCTCTCTTGCTCGTTATATTTATATTTTTTTTTCGTCTTTTCCTTAATAATTTTTTTGGGGGGGGAAATTTTTGTAAATTTCATGGTAATAAGTTGTATATGCCTCCTTGTTTTTTCAAAATGTATTGTTTCTCGGATGAATCATCTGTTGACCGCGTGTGTGATCCTCCAAGGTGTGGCAGCCTAAAAATTTGCTTATACTGAACTTAGGCGTTTTCCTCGTTTCTGTAGAATGAAATGGACCTTATTGCTAATCTTGTAGTGTCAGTTTGGATATTAAGCCTACTTGGACTATGTTTTTCTCTGTAAGATCAGTTGTGCCTGAGTAAAGGGTCGAACTAGAGTACTGAAAGTGCTTGGCTATCTCGCTTTTCATATTTTCCTTCATGGCAAAAACAATTTATATATATATATATATTATATATATATATATATATATATATATATATATATATATATATGCTTATATACATATACATATATATATATATATATATATATATATATATATATGTGTGTGTGTGTGTGTGTGTGTGTGCTATTAAGCCTACTTGGACTATGTTTTTTCCTCTGTAAGATCAGTTGGTGCCTGAGTAAAGGGTCGAACTAGAGTACTGAAAGTGCTTGGCTATCTCGCTTTTCATATTTTCCTTCGTGGCAAAAACCTTTATATATATATATAAATATATATATATATATATATATATATATATATATGCTTATATACACACACATATATATATATATATATATATATATATATATATATATATATATATATATATATGTGTGTGTGTGTGTGTGTGTTGTGTGTGTGGTCTATACATCTATACTAGCTGAACTGTCCCGGTACTGACTCGGAAACTCTGAATGACAGTCGACATATAGAGGAAGGAAAGGGTAAAGGGGTGGGGTGGGGGGATGGTAGAAGTGGGAGGGGGAAAGGGAGGGGAAGGGAAAGGAAAGGAAGGTGAGCAGGAGGGTTTTGTGTTGATGGTCCGACTGACAACCTACATTTTCCATAGAAACGTTCACCTTTCGAACAGTTGCGGGTGAACCGACAGGTCACCGTGATGACTGTTATTATTCTACTGTCTGTCCCTTTCATCCAAATATTACTGTGATTACTGTCCCTTTTACCCAGGAATTACTGGGGTGACTGTCCCTTTTATCCAAGTACATTACTGTACTGTCCCGACACCTTTAACCAGGTATTACTGTACTGTCTGTCCATTTAATGAAGGTATTGCGTGGGTGCCTGTCCCTTTCATCCAAGTATTACTATATGTCCCCTTTCCCCTTTAACCAGTTATTACTGTGCTACCTGTCCCTTAACCAACCAAATATTTCTGTCTGTCCCTTCTTTCCAGGTATCAACTGTGGTACTGTCCCTTCTGTCCAGTGTTACTGCGGTGACTGTCCCTTTATCCAGGTATATCAATGTTCTGTTTGACACCTGTAACCAGGTATTACTCAACTGACTGTCATCTTTAGTCAGGTGTTACTGTTCTGCCTGTCTTTATCCAGGTATTACTGTGGTGACTGTCCCTTTTAATCCCGGATATTACTATGGAGGTGCTTGGTGGGAGAGCGAGAAGTAGGCCTAAGAACCGAAAGTGGATGGATGTAGGATGTAGCTAAAGAAGATCTGAGAGACAGACAATTGTCAGAGGACGATGTGTTTGACAGAGCCAGGTGGAAGAAAGCTGTCAGAAACATCGACCCCCACATAGAAGTGGGCAAAAATGCAAAGAAAGAAGAATTCACTCAGATAAGTTGCTCATTATCCGCTGGCAGTTATTTTGTTCAGCTTTTTATGTACACCTTAATATCTTTGTGTATTCTGAATGAAGAAGAGAGGATATTTTCTCTCCGAAAACTAAATAACTTTTCAGCTGTTTCCAGTTTAAGGGTTTAAATTTAGAATGTGATAAATATACATGCTTAAACGGTCGGTTTCTGCTGCGTTTCTTGCTTTCAGCATTAACCTCTTTCGTACCATTACAATGACTGCCTGTACCTCTCTCTCTCTCTCTCTCTCTCTTCTCTTCCTTCAGTAAAAAAGGAAAACATTGTCATGTTTGAAGCTTAGTGAACATTGTAAGATTTGGGAAAAGGATTTCTTCACAAGAAGATTTAAGTGGGTGTCACCCTTCCCCGACAAAAAAAATTTCCCGAGGGACATGCCACTCTTAGAACTGTCTGGCCAGAAAATTGCATTGCTGTTGTCTGAAATGGAGGAAAAATTGTGTTATGGATAAGTGGATAAAACACACACACTTCGTCCGGTGTTTTTATGTTTGTTTTTCCTTACCTGTTAGAATAATTTTTCCCTTCATCTGTTAAAATTGCCCGTTTTTCATGGATTACGAAAAACCTTCACTTATTTGCGATATTGTCATATAATTATTTCCTTTATCTGTTAAAATTACCCGTTTTTTTTCCCGTTTTCTTTTTTTAAACCTTCACTTTTTTGCGATATTATTATCTTATTTTCTTCAGTGCTTTGACGCATGATTCAACAGAAAATTTAACTTTAAAATGAGCTTTATACTCACAACTTTATTCATGGTTTTTAGGTTTGTTATTGAAATTTTTATCAATTCATTAAAAAGCACAGAATCCCAAAAGGGACTCGAATAACTATATATTTCTGTCATATATCTCTTCCTTTTTGCATCTCTGTCTATCTTTTTTCTTCCACAACTTTGTTATTAACTGCTCTTGGTTAAACCCGGGTTTTGGGGATTAGTTTGATCATGATTAACGCTACCAGGTAGTTCCTCGTTGAACGAGTCGGTTATGTGCTCGACTACCGATCTCAGGGTCCGGGTTCGATTCCCAGCTCTGACAACGAGAAATCAGAGGAATTTATTTCTGGTGATAGAAATTCATTTCTCGATGTGGTCCGGATACCACAATAAGGTGTAGGTCCCGTTGCTAAGTAACCAATTGGTTCCTAGTCACGTCAAAATATCTAATCTTTCGGGCCAGCTCTAGGAGAGCTGTTCATCGGCTCAGTGGTCTGGTTAACGCTACCAGATGAAATTGAATGTATAATGCGATTTCCGTAAGTTGTTTTACGCTATGTCTAACACAGTGGTTCCTAACCTTCCTATTACCGCTTCCCCTCAAATGGCCTGTCCACACTAGCGGGCACGCCCGTCGGGCAATTCCAGTTGTTTATGCTCGGTCGGTCAATATAGTGGAACGGGTTATGGGAACTGTGTTTGCCCGTCGGGCATTGCCTGCTAGTGTGGACAAGGCTTAAAAGAGCTAGTCCTTCCCTCTACGGTCCCCTTGCATCCATGGGTAAAATTCCCTCGGTTTTTCGGCCATGAACTCGCTTGGGAAGAACCCCGTGGAAGTACCAATAAGAAGATTCCTTCCAAGATTTAAAGGAAACTTTAAAAAAATGAGAAAATAC
>NC_087216.1:29660931-29665931 GCF_015104395.2 Macrobrachium nipponense | reverse complement strand
CTGCTAAAAATCGAAAGTCAACGCGAATTCTGCTAAAAATCCGAAAGTCAACGAAGTTCTGCTAAAATCGAAAGTTAACTAAAGTAACTGCTAAAAATCGAAATTGAGGAAGTTTCCTGGCTAAAATCGAAATTCACGAAGTTCTGCTAAAAATTCCCGAAATTCCACGAAGTTCTGCTAAAAATCGAAAGTTTAACGAAGTACTGCCAAAAATCGAAAATTGACATGAGTCTGCTAAAAATCGAACTCTTCAACGAGTTCTGATAAAAATCGAAATTGAAGAAGTTTCTGCTAAAAATCGAAAGTCACGAGTTCTGCTAAAAATCGAAAGTCACCGAAGTTCTCTAAAAATCCGAAAGTCAACGAAGTTCTGCTACAAATCGAAATTCCAACGAATTTCTTCTAAAAAATCGAAATCCAACGAATTCTGCTAAAAATCGAAATCAACGAAGTTCTGCTAAACATCGAAATCACTGAAAGGCACCTTTATTTAAAACACAGTAAATAACAACAATAATTATCCAATTATTACCCAATTACCCACAAATTACCCAATTACCAACTCAACAATTTGTCAACTTAGACGATAACTTTAGTCATTAACAACCATTCGATGCTGGCAACTTTAGTTTAAAATTATTCCAAAAAACTCTTCACAATGGAGGAAGTTTTAAGTCAGCCAGGCAAAGAGAAGCTTTCACATAATGGATATGTGTTAATTTGTAATAAATTTATTACTATTTCAAGAAACAGTGAGTTTGAATTTCCATGAATAAAAGAATTATTGGTTTATTTGTATGACTGGTTACATATAAGAAAACTACTCTCGCTGCAAAATCAATATCCCTTAAGAAATAATATACCTGGTCCCTACCCCAAACTATCTTTCTTCCAAATGTGTTTTGTGTTCAAAGAACTTGGTTCAGACTATTTTTATTTGTTACTCTTAGATTTGTTTTAACAACTTATTCCTTGTTCGGTAGTTTCAGCGAAGTAATTAGCGTGTCGTCCCCAGTCTGCAGTAACCACCGAGTGATAATGATACTTATATATGGGAAATGATACTCATAGAAGGGAGACGAATGTGTTCAAAGAATAATACGGGATATCCATTGAGCTGATCAGTCGTGTTTCTTCGCTTTGCGAAAAACGATTTTGGTAGCAATATCAGTGCACAAACTTTTATCCCAAATAATTCCTTGGTTTTTTACGTTCATTATCATTGTTATAATACTGTTTTTACTTTTTATTCGTGAAGTTTATGCTTTCCTGAAAATGTCAATTAAAAATACACATTTTGGGAATTTGGATGCCTTTTAACGTTCATTATTTTTCATGAATAAAAGAGAGATGTTCCCCTATCATCCACGACCTTTTGTTGGTTCCCCCTTTCGCATTGCATTTTTTATCATCTTCCGTCTTTTGAATAAAAGGAATTACATGGGTACAAAATGACTGTCGCATAAACGAGCGGTATACAATGAACCTTGAAAATATGCAAAGCTCTGTAAAGTGTTTCTTCCGCAGCAGAAATAAGTTTCGCTTTGAAGTGTTGTTACCCGATAAAACCTACTTACTTCTTTATCGCAGTAAAGTACACTTAAGCGTATACTGAAGCATAGTAGAATTTTAAACTTCCCGGACTCTCTTGCAGTGATAATCCTTATTTAGAAAACCTAAAAATGGTTGTTTTAAATATCTCTCCGTAGTCTATTCAGGGATTATGTTGGTTATCCTGTGCACGAATGATACCATCAAGATAAAATTTTAAAACAAAATTCTCTCCATGATGGCAGTTCCATTGTACCATTCAAATACCGATGATGCGAAGTCATCATCTACTTTACTTATAATACAATGGCTTAGCCAACGAAGCTTTTGAATTGTTTGAAACTGTCACTCACGAACATGTAGGAAAGGCACAAAACACTGGGGCAATCTTGCCATCAGTGCCAACTTGTGAACATTGTCCACCAAGTATCTATGAGCAAGGACACCCATGAAGATAAGTACAATACACTTAGTAAGGACTTCAGCTTTCCCAGTGTCACCAGATGAGATTGTATTACAAGTGACGCATGTGAGTGTGTAACGTGAGGGGCGTTGGATTTTCGCAGAAAATAGCTCTGGTCAGAAAGTCGAAAAACATAAAACACCAACGGACATGTGGATGTTATTCGCCACAGGGATTTCATGACAGACGTTTGGTTATCTTAAAGATATTCATTAGGATGAGCGAGTTGACTATAAAAATGGTAGCGCTAATACAAACACAAGAACAAAAGTTCATGAGTGTGAAACTCACGCATATGTCAACTCAACTTCGTGCTGATCCAGACAATGACGTTAGGTGATTATCAATTACGAATGAGACATGGGTCCACCACTGAGGAAGTCAGACGATGCCTCACCGGAAACACTATGGTCCTCCAACTCAGAAAACAACAAACAGAAACAAGTGGCATTTTCAGCAAAGTATTGGCCTCTGGAACTTATTACTTTGAAGGGTTTATCTTGATAGGTTACTTAGAGAAACGTCAAACCATTACAGCGAAGTTTTACCAAACAGAATTACAACTTATAAAATAAAGTAATCAAGGCCCAACGCAAGGGAATGAATGATGTGGAAGAGTCTTGTTATAGTTGCAGGTCAGTATTCCGCATTTCATAGAGTTGAATATGGAATTTAGGCCAGAGGAGAAGCACTGGGACCTATGAGGTCATTCAGCGCTGAAATGGAAATTGACAGTAAAAGGTTTGAAAAGTGTAACAGGAGGAAAACCCTGCAGTTGCACTATGAATCAAGTATTTAGGAGAGGGTGGAAAGTAAGACGAAGAAAGAAAATATGAAAGGAGTTACAGTGAGAGGAACGAAAGTGGTTGCAGCCAGGGGCCGAAGGCACGCTGCAAAATACCTTAATTATTTTGTTAATCATTTTTGGGGTTATAATGACGTCGTCCATGTTGTAGGAGCCCCAGGATTCGGCTACAGGAATGCTCGAATGTTGGTGAATTACAATGACTTGACGTAACGACATTCCTACTGAAAACCAATTCGAGATGGAGAAAGTGAGAACTCTCTGAATGACTGTTGTAAAACTAAATTTCCTTAACCATTTTCCAAGAATCGTCGAAGTCTTTAACGAAAATACTCATACTTTTGTGATTTTATTTCATTTTAATGCCATAAATTTAATTCTGAAACGCGTTTTTGTTAGTTAATAAAAGACATTTATATAAAAGAGTGCCTTTTTAACCCGCAATAATTGGCATGCGAATTTGTACGAATTATGTTCGTTTATAAATGAAAGGGCTTCATTTCATTCACATCGTTATTCACAGGCAAATTACACCATCCCACTTTTGATTGCCTTTTGAATAAGCCAAAAGGTTCCAATATCTGGATATCCTATCATTCACATCACATGTTCTTTCAATCATTCATTCAATAAATCGCCACTGGTAACAAAGAGATTAAATTCTACACTGGGAGCTCTAAAGGGACCTCGTTCGCCTCTGCACGAATCAGAAAGGACTAAATATGAGACTTATTAAGCTTCTGTTTAAAACATCGAGATGTTATGAATGGGCTAAAATATCGAAACATTATGTGTGACTATTATTAGTTAGTAATAATGATTCTCTTTTTTTACTCAATGAACATTGTACTCGCGACTCTTAATGCGACTTAGATAGGCGGTAACTGGAGCTTTACATTATGCAAACTATGGTTTTAAAGAAGATTGGCTCGCGTTTAAGAGCATTATGCGAAAGTTCGGAGAGATTATTTGATATAGCTCTTAATGGACGCCGTCCGCACCGAAATCAAGATAGAAAAACGCACACACGTACAAAGTTATATATATTATACTTAAATAAAAGTGGAAGTTTGTATGTTTGTAACTGATGAGCAAATTGGACTGAGGGCTCACTTGGCGAGACGATTGTCCTTTAGAATGCAGTTCGTCCAACGAATATTCAGTAAACATACTATTTTTCATTGTAAAATGGTGCTTTCAGTTTTCGTTAACAATAGCTGTCATATTTTCTTTTCATGGTAGTCGAAAGCGACATGATTCTGTTTCGCTGAGAAAAAATGAGCAGTCATAAACAATATGCAGTCAAAAAAAAAAAAAGCGAGATGAGCAACATCTTAAAGTATAGAAAGTTGAGTTGAATTGCGTTGAATATAGAATTTAGGCCAAATGCCAAGCACTGGGACCTATGAGGTCATTCAGCGCTGAAAAGGAAATTGACAGTAAAAGGTTTGAAAGGTGTAACAGGAGGAAAAGCTTGCAATTGCACTATGAATCATGTGTTAGGAGAGGGTGGAAAGTAAGATAAAGAAAGATAATATGAAAGGAGGTACATTAAAAGGAACGTGAGTGGTTGCAGTTAGGGACCGAAGGCGCGCTGCAAAGAACCTTAAGTAATACCTACAGTGCACCGCATGAGGTCCACAGACGGCACTACCCCCTTACGGGGAAAGGATAGAAAGTAATGTAGTGAAAGCGATAAAAAAAGAGATTCCAATACAAACAAGTTCATAAGCGCCAGTAAGACCAAACGTAGAGAGAAAAGTCGCAGTTGACAACAGCAACAGCATAACGTCCACCTAGCTAGCTACTGAACAGGAATGGCAATTAATATGGAATCTTTTTCGTCGGTGACATAATCATGAACGACAGATTTTTGCTGTTCGTTCCGTTAACCGACGGAAAGTCTTTGAAGATGTTGGAATGGTTTCCATTTCTATTTAAACATTCGTGCAGCTAAGACACAGAGGCAGTAACTCACAGTGGGGAAATATTTCCTGGAGCCAAGTTCAAAGTTTCGGTGACAAAAGTTTGGTCTTGGTGACAATAACAGTCCTCGTCCTTCTGAAAGTTGTCGATGTTGTTTTCCTTAATGGAGTGGACTTGAGCGGAGACAATGATTTTCAAACTCATGCTCTGAGTGTTTATGGCTCAAGATTTTTTTTTCTTTGTACCCGAGCATTT
>NC_087216.1:29643431-29653431 GCF_015104395.2 Macrobrachium nipponense | reverse complement strand
TTTCATCTTTTCCCACAACCACCCTTTCCTCTTTTTCACCATGCCTTTCTGCTTATTCCCATGTCTACTCATTTTACGATTTTTCTCCACTTCACTTCAGGAAGAGTAATAAGAAATTGAATGGATTAAGGAGAATGGCTTACTCCAGACTTCAAGAATCTCAACACTTCGCATCCGCTCTCATTAGAGCCATCTTTTTCCCTCGAATTCCAACATTGTAGTTACGTAAGTTCTAATATAAATCATAGATAACACCTCCTCGCAGAATTGCACTGAACTTCTTCATAGATATTCTGTCAAATCGGACTTCCGTTGGCTAGGCTGAGAATTCTGTCAATTGCCTTCTAATGCCAGATTTGTTATGCTTGCAAGTTAATGTAAACTTTCCCTGCTTGTGTACATTCATATGGCGTTTTAAAAATATCTCGATATCAACTTATTATCAAGGTACATATAGTTTTTTTAAAAGAACCGTATGATAATTTCTGTCAAAACCGATAGGCTGATGAATGCCTTTACTCTTATCCTGATCCTGGATATGGGGATTCCCCTGTGGAAATCCCAGTAGGCTTCCTAATGACATTTTCATTCAAAAACACCTTTAGAAATATAAACTTAGTTAAATTTTAGTGCTTCTCAGTCATTTTATGCACTGTCAAATAACAGTTTGATTTTTTGTCGATATTTGCTCTCGAAAGGTATTTCCGTTATTTTTAACTTTTTTTTTTCTACTTGGGCTGCCATCGGTTAATTCAGAGGTATTTATCTCTCTACTTGTTTCAAAACTTTTTCCACCTAATGCTATGCTAGAATCCACTAATAAACAAATAAATTAATTACTTGCTGTATTCTGAAGGCAATTTATATAAGTATTTCAGAATCTGGATTTGAAACCTGTCCCAAATTATGTCACAGATTGATCTTTCGTGACCTTGACCTCCACCCTATTACATTTTGTCTGCACCCATCGTTTAAGAGCTAAATAAACCTTCATTTTATGTGGTGATTTGTATGAAGAATTACATGCTTTACCTACGAATACATTTCAGGTCCCTCAAATTCTTGAAAATTATGTATAGCAAAAATACTTCTGGGTTTCACAATGTCCATTCTCCTTAAAAAGAAAAAACCTAGTCAGTGCATCATCAAATTCAGGTTAGTAACTTAGGGGACCTCATATACATGTAAAAACCTTAGCTTCGGGACTAAAACGAATTTATATAAGGATCAAATATATATATATATATATATATATATATATATATATATATATATTATATATATAAATTTATTTACACCATTTTTCTACCTTAAGTAAAAGTGAAATCAGATAAATGTAGTAAGTTCACTCCTAATGGGCTTCGGGTATTATGAACGCGACCTCCTTGATAATGAAATCCATTCTGTGTCCGATATTTCTGAGAAATTGTTGTATCCAGAATTCGTCGTATATAAAACTTTCTCCAAAAGGCAAAAGGTATACATTTCATAATGATGAAAAAAAGAAAAAAAAAAAGTTCGGAATAAAGAAAAGGATCAGATCATTAAACTTCCCGATGTCGCCGAGTTGAAAATGTTGGTCAAAGTTTATGGGACGTCGGCTATAAGTTTGTTTTCGGCCATAATGATACCCTGAGGAGGAAGCCTTGTGTAAATAGAATAGAACCTCCAGCGATAAACGAAAAAGTTGTTCCTCGAGTAGACATTATGTCTTGTAAAAATCGCAATAAATCTTACGGGGAGGAAATGGAAAGGGATTTGGAGACCAGATTAGAGGAGCTCCGAAGGGCTGTTACTCAAATTGATGAGAGAAAGGAAATCACCTGCACTTTTATGTGACCAACACGGTATATATAGATATAATAACAAAAACAACATTAAACAGTTTTATTAATCAAATGTTTTCTCCGAAACCTGACGGGAAAGACCAGTAGCCGAAATCAGTCAAGTCAAACGGGGTTGATCAAATAAGGTAAAAGCTAAATAGAAAGGACCACACTTTACAACAGTAAAAAAAAAAATAAATAAAAAAAATAAGAGCGCCTTAGTAACTTTATCTACTGTCGCTCTAAGGAACCAGTTGAGGATGAAAAGATCCTTGGTTTTATTATTTTTTCTTTCTGATGCTCATTAAATTTGAACTATGGAGCTCCTTGTACATCGTAAGTTTTTTTCAATCCCTTTTCTTATCGTCAGTACTTTCCACAGTATTTTCTTAGATAATTGCTGTAAGTAAATTAAACCCATCTGTAATCGTATCTATACTCTGTTTTTTTCCATCTGTCCATCCGCCTCTGGTGTTTGCGTATGGTAACACTGCTTTAGATGGTTACATTCAGCTTACATTCAACAATAATAACAATATCCTATTTCGAATATTAACAGTGTAATTCGCATACAGTAAATTATTAAAACACTTTTCAGTTGCATTAAACAACTGAAGAATGTATTGTTTAATGATTTGTCCATGGTTGATCGTCTGCTTTATCAGAGATTGTTTTATAAATCTATTAATAACTATATCTCTGAGGTATTTTCTAGACACCAGAAAAAACTGCTGAATCTCGGTGTTGTCATTCCCGATTTCCATTCCAGAAATAAATGTATTTTTAACTTTTCCAGTTATGTTCTTATCGAAGAGAGAAGAATTTTTACTGTCTTTTGGGTTAGACTTTTGCTTACCCTCATATAGACCCAACTATGACATGTTTTTCTTACCTCATAAAACTATGTTTCAAATATTGATAAAATTTGAATTTAACCAAGATATCAGTAAGCTCCAACAGAAAATATCTAATTTGGCTCACAAAACGTACTTGAATTTAAGAACTAGTTGGACACCATTTTTTAGATCGTCAGATCTGAAAATACTATTGAAGTTAAAGGAACAAGAAGACATAATTTTGTGTAAACCAGATAAGGGCAAGGGGGCAGTTAATATGAATAAGACTGATTACATACAAAAAATGGAAACTATTCTCTCCGACAATTCCAAGTTTGTTTCCCACGGTGAACCCACTTTTTTAGATATATACAAAAGAGAGGATAAAATTAACAGATTCTTGAGGAAAATAAAAAATGATAATATCATAAATGAAACTACCTATCAACAGCTGTTTGTGACTGGCTCCTCTTTCAGCATTCTTTATGGTTTACCGAAAATTCACAAGCCTGACCTACCTCTAAGACCAATCATGGCTGCTTACAATAGTCCATCTTTTTCCATCTCAAAATTTCTGGCAGGACTTTTGTCTGAATTTTGTAACGGTGAATTTTCCTTAAAAAATGGATATGAATTTCAACAATTAATTTCTAGACAGGATGGAGACTATTTTATGGCTATTTTTGATGTGGAATCTCTTTTCACAAATGTTCCACTCAATGAAACCATTAGCATTATTTAAAAAAAAAATTCCAATGATGATACTATTTTTTATGGTTTTAATCGAGCTACTTTTATACAATTACCTGATCTTGCTGTGCAAGATTCTATGTTCATTTTTAACAATCGGCTCTATTAGCAGGTCGATGGAGTCGCCATGGGGTCTCCTTTCAGCCCTATCTTTGCTAACTTTTTATGTCAGACTTGGAGTCGAAATTTTAAATGGTTGTAGTTCTAATTTTAGACCCTCTTTTTACCGTAGATACGTTGATGATACCTTCGCGTTATTCCAACATCCTTGGCAATGTTCCTCATTTTTAGAATTTATTAATAACGCTCACCCGAATATTAAGTTTACAGTAGAGGTTGAAAATGAAGGTACTCTACCTTATTTAGATTTGAGAATTACTAGAAATAACTCAGAATTTGCCACGTCAGTCTACAGAAAACGGACCTATACAGGACTTACTATAATTTTTATAGTTCCTGTCAACATTCTTTTAAATTAGACACCATCCATACATTGGTAAATAGGGCCCTTAAGTATTCATCTTCTTGGAAAATTTTTCATGATGAGATTTCATTTTTGCTGAGTTTTTTTAAGTCCAACTTTTTTCCACAAGACTTAGTTTTGAAAATTGTCAACCAGATACTTTCGAGGTTTTTTCAGCCTTTATCTCCTAATTTTGATGTTCCAAAAAGGTTATTTTATGCTCCTGTTCCTTATATTTCTGATCTGAAATTCATATCCAATTTAAAACAAATCATTGAACAAGAAATTCCGTGTCTCAAGGTCAAATTAATATCAAACAATCCTTGTACCATAGGTTCCTTTCTTAATTTCAAAGATCCCCTTCAGCCCTTCATGAGATCCAACGTCATATACAAATTTACATGCCCTGGATGTCCAGGTTCTTACGTTGGTTCAACTCGAAGGTTGCTGAGGGTTCGATATTGCAGTCATTTAGGTTTTAGTTTCTGAACAGGACAAAGAATAAAACAACCTGAATTTTCTAATATCAGGAACCATGCTTTTAATTGTAAAATTGAGCTCCAGAAAGAGCAGTTCACAATAATAGATCATGTCAAACATCCTGATCACTTAACTACTCTCGAGTCATTATACATTAAGAAACTTGTTCCTTCGTTAAATGGTATACTTCTTCAACCACTCTATATCTGGCAGAGTTAACGTCGTCACCTGCATTTGACGACAGGTCATTCCATCTTCTCTCCTCATGGACGGTTAGTGTTTTGGGTGTTCTCCCTCTTTTTACTTTGTACTTTTTTTGGGGGTGTTAATTCTAAGACTATTTTAATTCATGTGAGTTCTGTTTGTGTTTCATGGTTTTATATGTTATTTATTTGTCTTATTGCTCTTTGCAGACTGATGATGCACAGATGTTTCATGTGCGAAACGTTTCATTATAATAAACTTCATCCTTTTACAACTCGTATCATGGACACCCTCTGAAGATTCGTATATATATATATATATATATATATATATATATATATATATATATATATATATATATATATATATATATATATATACTTCGAGCTACAATGTCCTTTAATATCCAATAATGTCACTGAAGTCCTGATTTCCCCTCTGTCCGCTGGGCGCTGGTTCGAACCCACGAGAGGACGAAATTATTATCAGCTAAAGAAATTCCCCTTCGGTTAACATATATAAAAATATGTTAATTCTGCGGTAGAGAGAACTGGATATTAAAGGACATTTGTAGCTCGATGTATGTATATGAATAACGGATGTTCTCAAAATTCATATATATATATATATATATATATATATATATATATATATATATATATACACTGTTTTTCATAGATTTTTCGTGCTCTTCACAATCTTTATGATTAAAGGCACTATATTTTCAAAAAGCCTGTAGTTTCCACTGGTTTTATCGTTCTCTCTCTCTCTCTCTCTCTCTCTCTCTCTCTTCTCTCATTTTTCGCCCGGCATCGAGGGCGTTATTTTATCTCCAGGACGACTTATCTCTCGCCACGACCTTAATCGCCGAAATTACTTATATGTTTATGGTGTCATAAAAAAGACTGGCCATGATTCGCTAATTGCTCCAGCGATTCATTGTTATGGATGGTCTTAATTTGGTAATGCGCGAGAGAAATGGCTTCCTTCGATGGGTATTCCTTGCATTGATTGTTTTTTTTTTTTTTTCTTTCTTTATTGTGATGACGGGTAGAATTTTGCATTTGGTTTTCATGTAAGCGCATTTTACTTTGTCCTTTCTTGTATTCTCATTGCAAGTGTTATTGTTTTCCGGTAAACAGTTGTGTTTGTGTTACTTGATCTTAATACTTCATAGCTGAGCGCATTTGCTTAAAATTTTTCTGCTTGATACCTGGTTGTTTTACGTAAAAATAATGTGAAAAGGAAACTAATTCATTCGCATTTATTATGCATTATGTAATATATAAAAAGACAGACGGTTGATAGCTGGGAGACTCCTTTCGAATAATGCCTGGTACGTACAATCGCATTCAATACATCTCCATCTTGATAACAGGTAAAAATAACGACAAGCTATCATACTACTATATCATGAGGATGGTAGGTTGAAATTATATGTATACATATATACATATGAAATATAAAACCACCGTATTTGCCTCTCAGTTATCAACAGAAGGTTCCACTACAATACTCTTGTTTAAAACGACGAAATGTATTTGTAAAAATATAAAAAGATCTTATAGTTTTCATCCATCCTTCTGTGGACTTGATCGCTAAAATAAAAAGAGGCATACAACAATGGCGAAGAAAGAAAGAACCAAATAAAAACAAAATGTAATTGTTAAACACAGTTAGAATAAGCGAACAAGTAACTGAGTCATATTTCTTCCCAGAATTCTAAGTGATTTGCGAGGTAGGGCCAACCAAACGTCGATCTTCATGAACGATATCTTTGAGGTCGTTATCCAAAATGGTCATTTGATCTACAGACTCTGGAACAAGCGAAGGGTGGTTATACACATCGAAGAAGGCACTACACATATCTGACATTCTTAATCACCCTTCGTCTGTTCCAGAGTCTGTAAATCAAACTACCATTTTGGATAACGACCTCAAGTTATCGTTCCAGAATTAGACCACTTCGCAGATCACTTTGAATTCTAGAAAGAAATATGATTTCCTTATCAGTTCATTTGTTTTATATTCGAGTCTCTTTCTTCACCATTGTTGTATATCTCCCTTCAGTTTAGTGATCTAGTCCACAAAAGGATAAGCGAAAACTATTTGATAACATTTATTGTTACAAATACGCTTCGTCATTCCAAACAAGAGTACCACTATGGATCCTACTGCAAAAATACACAAATATACATACATAATACACACACACACACACACACACACACACACACATATATATATATATATATATATATGTATATATATATATATATATATATATGTATATATATATATATATATATATATATATATATATATGATGTATGTATGTATATACATATATATATACTGTATATATACTTTATATGACGCACTGGCGAACTGAATTTCCAAATTCAAAATTCATGTCTCTCCCAAAAGCCCTCCCTTCAATCGTACTGTCGACACATGTCTTTATAGTGAACGAGATTTAGATTTTTCATATATCAAATAATTTCTGTGTTTTTTTTATTGTTCTGCGCCTACTGCCTTTTATTGTTCTATGATGCACATAGTTTATTTTAACAGTCAGTTTATTCAGCCAACTCTGAGTTTTTATATTTGATTATTTCCATTTACGTAGCGCCGGATAATACATTCAACAGCTTGTATTTCTGTCGTATATTTTACTTATGCTTTTTGCAGTTCAAATAATAACCGGTAATGAAACGACAAGATCATGTATTGGATGAATAATTATTATTTGCTGTAGTGCTGAATGCAATTAATTACACAAGTTAAGTAATTGTAATAGAATTTATAATTACACCCATTAGTATACGGATTCATAGTATTTATAACTGTAATTTTGTTGTTGCATCTAATCAAATTACAAATACATCAAGAAAATGGAATGGTATAGATTTTTTAGTACTTATTTCATATATATTTTAGTCAAAGACCACTACACTATATCATACGCTGTAGCATTTGCATTTTAAAGTTCTTGCTTTTTTTTTAATGGCTGTAAAGGGGCAGACTCTCATTAAAATAGCAAGGATGGATTAAGAGGAGTTGGTCGTAAGCTATGCTATCGAACTAAAAGATTGCAAAATTAAATTTGATGCAGTAACCTCTCATCTGTGATTAAAATTAGAATTTTCATTTCATTTGCGAATGCAATTACCATAATCTTATATACAGAATACTATGATTATTACTAAAATTTCAATTACACTAAATTTCTAATAAACTGAAAATTGGAATTACTAATTCTTTAGGCATATCAGCATATATTTTTGATTAATTTTATATTCTATGTTTTACTTTTCCACTATGTTTTTGACAGTTAATCACTCGTAGTAGCGAAGATCAAGTTGGGGCCGCTTTGGTAACCTTGTGAGTCCCTTTGATTCATTCTTCTCTTTGTAATTTGTCCTCGTTGTTTCTTTCGATCTTATGGAAAAGGTGGAGCTGAAATTGACCTCGCTGAATGCACAAAAGGCGATTCCTCTTGAAAAAGTTGTACTTAAAGCTGCTTTGTATGGCCATAAATAACCCCATGTACAAATCGTAGAGCGTTCTAAGAGATTTGTACATAGTCCTATTCATGGTCATGCACAGCAGCTTTAAGTAGAATACTTTAAGATAAATCGCCTTTTGTGCATTCAACAACGTCAATTTCAGCTCCTCACCTTTTCCCTATGAAAACGTGTATCTTGGCTATATATTTTGATGTAACGAAACGAAATTTCCAGTTTGAAATGATCAGATTAATTCTGGAAAGCCTAAAGTATGCATATGAGGCAGCTAGCTTAGGTAATGGCATGGCAAAAGGAAACAGATATTCACAATTACAACTCTCAGCTCTGGAAGAAATTGTGACAATTATTAAGCCATTTGGGAATGCATAGAAGAAGTGAAAGAAGAGAAGTCTGTCACTAACTCTACAGTAGGAAAGTAAATCCCGACTGAGAAAAGTCCTTGCAAAATTGTTGGAATCACACGTGTCCTGCCTTAATTTATTAACTGAAATACGAATTGTAGTAGTACCAGCCTCATTTGGGTATGACTGGAGCTGAACTGATTACCCACTCAAGAAGGAAAAGATGTATATGTAGTCCCTCTGAACGCCCCTTTTGTCAGTATTTTATCTCAGACCTATGCTACAAAAGGACATTAAATCACCATAATCTGATTTCTGAATGATCTTGTTCACACCTGCCTTACGTACTAAATCATGTTCTCATTGTCTTGTGTGTTGATACGACTGCTGTGTAGCCACCCTGTTGCAAAAAGGTCCTGTACAAGACCCTGCACAAGTTTGCTAACGCATCTTTTTGGAGTGTTTTAAGCTGTAAAATAGAATGCACGGTTGAAATTTATCACTAATAATACTTTGGTACTTCGCAGCAATCTATTTAAAACGCGTTTAGTTATGGCAATAATTTGGGCATTGCAGTTTGTGGACTTATCACAGATTCTGAATCAAAACCCATAATATCGAAAGAATGAATCAAGAGGACTCACAAGGTTACCAAAGGAGCCCCAAGTAATTAACTAGTGTCAAAAACACAGTGGAAAACGAAAACATAAACCAAAGACTCAATTCAAAATCTATGCTGATATGCCTGAAAAATGAGTGATTCCAATATCCAGTTTTATTAGAAATTTAGTGCAATTGAAATTTTAGTAATGATTTTAGTATTCTGTGTATAAAATCATTGTAATTGCGTCCGCAAATGAAATTAAAATTCTAATTGCTTAGTGACCGCATGGGGTGAAGCAATTATGAAGGAAAATCAAGGAAAATGAAATTCTGGAAATTCTATAAGAAATGAGCTCTTTGCTGCATTTGACACAATGTAAGGTTTTTTATTATTTAGATATCCAACACGACTATTCCTATTTCCCATTTGCATATAACAAAATTTATATAATATACAACAGAAATATTAACTCATACATTTTAACTTGAAGACTAAGAAAAGATAAATAGTGATAGTGATGGTTTTTATTCAATTTGCCTGATTAGTGTCTTAAAGTATAAAGGTACTGAATTACAAATAACCTAACAATATTTTTGTAATTCTTATTAATATAGCTATCAACCATAGAAAGAAATGCAATTATTACAATAAAACTGAATTGATGAAAAAAAATTACGGTTCTTGTACGGAGAAAAGAGAAAGAAGTGGACGAAATAACCTGAATTGCAAATTTTTCATCGGGCTGAAACTGATGAATGCCTATTTATTTACTTATTTATTTTATTCATTTATATATTTATTTATTTTATTAATTTATTTTTTATATATTTTCATTCATTTATTTATTTTTATTTATTTATCTATTTCTATTTGTTTATTTCTATTTATTTATCTATTTCTATTTATTTATTTATTTATTTTATTTATTTTATTTTGTTTACTTATTTTTATTCATTTATTTTTCAT
>NC_087216.1:29633431-29638431 GCF_015104395.2 Macrobrachium nipponense | reverse complement strand
CCAGTTAGTATATTTTATTCCAATTATTATCACCCTATTTATCTGATAAAACGTATCAGTGATTAACTGTATAAGCGCACAAAGTATTTCCCCAGTGAATGATCAATGTTAGTTCAGTAATTGTTTATTAATAGAAAAAAAAGAATTTCCCCAAAGAAACATCTGCGGTTTCCAAAGTGTGATATGAAGTGTTCACCATAGAGTGGCAGCAGGAACCGTGTGCCATAAGCATTGGCCTAATATTTGTAAATTAACTTTCTACTTTTATAGCGTTATATCGAAAGTTATTATGATTTCTTTTGATAAAGCACAGAGAAGTTTAGCATCTGATTAAATGAAATATAATAAGACAAGTTGGTGTAAAACAAAAAAAAAAAAAAACAAATCCAAGTTATGTGCGCGTTTAGCGTTGGTTACATGGTCAGGCCTATTTCAAGAATCAAGGAAATATATTTTCCAGCTTGTTAGTTAATAATTTCATGGAATTTCTCGATTGTGCAAATTTTTCCATGCGGAATGCGTTCAGGGTCGCACCAAACAAGTATTTTCGTAGGTTTCCACCTTTTTTTTTTTTTTTCCCAG
Source organism: Macrobrachium nipponense (assembly GCF_015104395.2). NCBI lineage: Eukaryota > Metazoa > Arthropoda > Malacostraca > Decapoda > Palaemonidae > Macrobrachium > Macrobrachium nipponense. The sequence continues at coordinate 29,637,849 of NC_087216.1, read as the reverse complement.
TGCATAAGTGAGACTATTCTTGTCCATACGATCCGGAGTGTGAATATGCTTGGCGAGCATTATTTTAATTTGAGTATGCCCCTGTTATGCTCTCTCTCTCTCTCTCTCTCTCTCTCTCTCTCTCTCTCTCTCTCTCTCTCTTTCAGGAAGTTTTTATCTATCAGTAATAACCAGAGGTCTGTTTTAAGAATCGAGCACTAGGCCTATTGGTCATGCTCGGGTGCTTCTTTATATATATGTAATGGGTAGATTTCCCCATTATTCATTTGGTAAACGTGTTACTCGAGCGTCAAGGCAAACTAATACACACAGCCCCCCTCTCTCTCTCTCTCTCTCTCTCTCTCTCTCTCTCTCTCTCTCTCTCTCTCTCCCTTTCTAAGCGATCAACGGCTCACGACCTCTCTCTCTCTCTCTCTCTCTCCAAGCGACCCCTCTCTCTCTCTCTCCGACAATCTCTTTCTCTTCACCTCTTTCTCTCCACTCTAACAGGTAATGAAATGAGAGAGTTGCATCATAAGAAAATACAGTTTTATTAACAATGAAAATAAATAATGAATTAATCAAGTCTTACAGACTAACTCAATTCAATTAAAACCCCAACAAAAACAAAAATGTCTGAACAGTTATAGTCTCCAAAAAGTCTATATCCATCGGGACTCCCTTTCGGTCCCCCATTGCCAGAACCGTCTGTTTTCAAAGACACAGAACACATCCCATAAGTACACACACAAGTTTAACAATCAGAGATTAAAGATTGAATATCCCCACAAACATGTCAAATAGATAACAGGCCAGTCGTCGGCTAAAACACTTCAACACTCACCCAAGCAGCCGGAACACTTAAAGCACTATATCACATAAAAACTCTCGGTGAGCACCACGGCATCTTGCCTTTCTTCCAAAGACGCCTCTATCAAAATCCCCCCATAGACTTGGGTATCCAACATTTTCAATAGAAGAGGCGCACACGCACATACGAACGCACACTTCGTTAGCGCCTCACACTTACTGGCTTCATCCAGTTTCACAAAGGCACTTTGAGAAGAGTTAATAAACTATTGTACATTGACTTGTCTAACTAAGCAGTTTTACCTCACGCCATCCATAGAAACTCATTGTTCAGCCTTTTTGGGTCGTTGCCTCTCCACTGTTCTTCACATTCCATAGGTCACAGCAAACATATTGGCAATATATTATTAATCAAAAACCCTAGGCCTTTCACTGCTCGGCCACCTCATGCTAGCTCCCGCCTAGCAAAATAGCTTATATAATATAAAACACATTGGCCGGCTTAAATAAAATATAAGTAATAACTGCACGTCTCTGGCATTATAAAATAGTCTGTTACGCTTTTATCTCCAAATAACACTAGAATTTTCTCTCTTCGGATTCTTGAATATCCCTCTTTGTTTGTCTGCAACTGGCTGCACAGACAGCAGCTAACTGTAGCAGCTGTAGGAAGACGGAACGCCTCCCTCATCGTAGAAGACTTCTCACGACTTCTGCAGATCCCCAAAAGACACGCTGTTGAATTTGAAGACTCTCGTAATCACCATCATGGAAACTCTTGTAATCACCACGGACAAAACGACAGCAACACTCTGCACGGCTGGTGGACGTCTTGCTGGCGTTAGGAAATGACTTTTTGGTGTGTTAGTATGTCAGTCGAGTCTTTGGTCAATCTAAGAAAATTAACCCAGACATACTACTTCTATCAAACAATGATCTCAAAAAGTCAGAAATACTAACTGAACGTCTCCCAATTAACTCCACTTAATATGACTACTAAATGATAAGTCATTATCACAACTCTCAAGAAAAAAACATCAAGTTCTCCAACTCAATTCTCCAAACTCATACATCAGCACACACACAACTCAGAAATCACAGCAACTCCCCGGACTTCTGCACTCACATTTCAAACTCGAATGTTATCACAAAAAAGAAAAAAAAAATCGTAATGAGCCCAAGAAGAAAAAATCACGTAACATGCCCAGACCCAAAAAATGTTCTCTCAAGCTCTGACATTTGAACAACCCACAAAATCAGTAAAAATCTCCAATATTTAACAGCAAAAACCCCTTTACTGCTCATACAATTAATTACAATGAGACTTAATGTCAAACTCCCATTTACGTAAATAACAACTGAAAAATTACATCTCCCGATAAATTACATCTCCCGTCCAAAAGAAATGTTATTTAACCCTCTTACGCCGATTGGACGTATTAAACGTCGAGTCAAAATGTCTCCCGTATGCCGATTGGACGTATCATACGTCGGCTCAAAAAAGTTTTTTTAAAAATTCGCGGAAAAATACTTATAGGCCTACCAGCCGAAAACTTTTGTATCACGCGCCTTGGGGATGCTGGGAGTTCACGGATCAAGGCGTTGTTTTGTTTACAATCGCTACGCAGGCGCGCAAGCGCGAATTTCTTTCTTATCGCACTAAAAAGTATCAGTGACACATCTCGGAAATTATTTCGTCACTTTGACATAATTATTGCACCATTTTAAATTATCCTTTACATGAAGTATTATATATGAAAATGTGCGCAATTTCATGCACAATACAACTAAAATATACTCATGATTGTAGCTTTTATCAGTTTTGAAATATTTTCATATAAATAACGATAAGTGCAAAAATTTCAACCTTCGGTCAACTTTGACTCTACAGAAATGGTCGAGAAACGCAATTGTAAGCTAAAACTCTTACATTATAGTAATATTCAATCATTTGCCTTCGTTTTGCAACAAATTGGACGTCTCTAGCACAATATTTCGATTTATGGTGAATTTAGGAAAAAACTTTTTCCTTACGTTCGTGCGATAACTCTTCCGATAAATTTTTTCGTGCGATTGTCCTAATGTTTGCACCCTTTTAAATTTTAAATTTGCCGTTACATAAAGTTTATATATGGAAATGTGCGCAATTTCATGCACAATACAACAAAAAACAACCCATGGTTGTAGCTTTTATCAGTTTTGAAATATTTTCATATAAATAACGTTAAGTGCAAAAATTTCAACTTTCGGTCAACTTTGACTCTACCGAAATGGTCGAAAAAACGCAATTGTAAGCTAAAACTCTTATATTCTAGTAATATTCAATCATTTACCTTCATTTTGCAACGACTTGGAAGTCTCTAGCACAATATTTCGATTTATGGTGAATTTATGAAAAAAAAAAAAAACATTACGTTCGCGCGGTAACTTCCGAAAAAATCAGAATTTTTTTGTGCGATTGTCGAAATGTTTGCACCATTTAAAATTAGCTGTTACATAAAGTTTTATATATGAAAATGTGCGTAATTTCATGTAGAATACATTTAAAAATGATTGAAGGTTGTAGCTTTTCTCTTTTTTCGAAATATTTGCATATAAATCACGATAAATAGAAAAAAAAACACGTTCGGTCAAATTTGACTCTACCGAAATAGTTGAAAAACGCAATTGTAAGCTAAAACTCTTACGGCCTAGTAATATTCTGTCATTTTTCTTCATTTGAAACAAAATTTGAAGTCTCTAAAACAATATTGTGATTTATATGGTGAATTTTTGAAAAATATATTTTACCTTCACTCCGCGCGCCGATTCGCGGCCGCAAGTCTCCGAAATACGTACATGGCATTATCCTAATATTTGCTCCTTTTCATATTAGCCTTTTTATAGAGTTTCATATATCAAAATGTGCGCAAATTCATGAAAAATACAATAGAAAATAATTGAAGGTTGTAGCTTTTTCCATCTTCGAAATATGTCCATATAAAAAAATATATATATTAAAATTTCGACATTCGGTCAAATTTAACTCGTCCGAAATGGTCGAAATCTGCAATTCTAATCTAAAACTCTACAGTATCGTAATATTCAATCATTTGTCTTAATTTTGAAACAAATTGGAAGTCTCTAGAACATTATTTAGAATTACGGTGAATTTTTGAAAATAACATTTTTTACGTCCGCTCGTTACGAATTCGTACATCATTTTGTGATAATATTTTTCCGGTGTTGCTTTTATTGTTTTACAATGTATATATCAAAATGATTGCAATTTAGTGTACAATACAACGCAAAAAAAAGTAACTGGTTAGCTTTGACCGTTTTCTGCACAGCGTGATTTGAATACAATTATGTATGAATTTTTTTTTTTTCGCTACCATATATCGCATTATTTACATATGATAATGATATTATTTTTCATTTCTGATGGTTGCATTCTAAACTTCAGGCAATGACAAAAAAGGAGCCAAAAATGAACTCTTAATCTTCAAAGTACGCGCGCTGTAATTTTTTGAAAAAATTATTTTTTCCACTTCCGCGCTCACTCCAAACCAGGCCCGGCATACGGGAGACGTTTTTATTTTTAGGGCTCCGGCGTAAGAGGGTTAAGCTCAATCCCTTAATTATATCTC
>NC_087216.1:29610968-29632931 GCF_015104395.2 Macrobrachium nipponense | reverse complement strand
CCTCGATGTACCAGCCTACCATGATATCCCGTATTTCATTAGTAATACCTTTCGAACTCCTTTGTATATTCAGTTATGTCTTTTATCCTTTTGTTTGTTTGTATGGTGTTTTTACGTTGCATGGAACCAGTGGTTATTCAGCAACGGGACCAACGGCTTTACCTGACTTCCGAGCCACGTCGAGAGTGAACTATCACCAGAAATACAAATCTCTTCTCCCACAACAGGTGGCAGCCCATGACCTTACCGATCACGCCACTGAGGCGCTGTTGTCTTGTAGTTTCTATCGACTCCTATCTGGTCCGTAGAATCAAACCACTTGTTTGTATCGTGGAGTTTATAGATTTTGTCTTGAATATAATAGCTGGTTCTATGTGCTTTTAATATCTTCATCTTCTTTGTCAGTCTTTTTGTTGTAGGAGGATTCAAGTCAAACCATAAGTGTGCAATTATAGCTTGGTCAGATGCCATTTACCGGTAATTACGTTACCTTATTGTCCCAGCTGCGAAACGTTTGCTTACCTGGAAAGAGAATATTATAATTGGAGCTGTGTACGCAACAGCAGATGAGAATGAAAAGGAATTGATTTCCATAGCGTCAATTGTATGACGTAAGGATATAATGAAAGGACCAGGAAAACAGTTGCCGAGTCAATTATTATGGTTAGCTGATAAAGAAGAGATATAAGATTCAGCCAGACGGGCTACCCTGAAACGAAGGAAAAGATTATGAAGTTCCGCAAACTCCCTCTTCGGCGAATTTAACACAAACACACACACATACACACACATTATATATATATATATATATATATATATATATATATATATATATATATAGTATATATATATATATATATACAAATTCATATGAAATATAAAGTATATAGCCACGAGTAATGTGAAACTACAAAGTGCAAAAACATTCGCCTTTACTCTGAGTCCAAGGCCATAGAGTAAAGGGAAAAAAAATCGTGCACTTCATTATTCACTTACCTTTTCCTCACGAAGGAAAGGCTATGACTACAAGAATTTCGTAAGAACAAGCAACGCTCCTAAGGCAACAGACAACTGAACAGAAGAGGATTGCTCATATAGAGGAGGAACTATCCTTTTTATCATAATGGACTCCAAGGTAGTTAGGTCGTTTTCATTGTGTAATTGACCTATGATTGTATAGTCCTTTTTAGCAGTGAACGTTTTACGTAACTTGAGTGGTTCCTAATATTTGATTGTTCTGAAACTTTTTCACTTTTAGTAACCTCTTCGTACAACCCACGTAAGTCCCGTGATCACATCTCGGGCTCGTATATTTGTACATAACGTTGGGTTTTAGAAGAGGACTAAGGTGGGCTTTCGTTTTGAATAAAGATCCGATTATTAGCGGATACCTTCGAATGATTCTAAGGTTCAACGCCGGGAATTCTTTTTGAATAATGACCAGGAATTTTTTTTTTTTTTCTGTTTCTTTTGCGGATGATTTGTTACATCAACTTTATTACCTTCACGCTTTTCCTGCGAACAGTTGTCTATTTTTTAAATCTTTTGTTATGAAAATATAACAAAAATCTCTACATTATTTATATATTACTTACCATAAATACAGAAGAAAATAAAAAAAATCAAAGTACAATGTTAAATATACCTTTGTTACAAAATGATATTGCGTGTTATCTATATTTTATAAAAATTCTTAGTAATTCAAATTTCTTTTTAAAAACCATCATCATATCCCAGTTATTGTTAAAGATTATAGTAGATCCACATATAATACATACACTAGTCCATACTTTAAAGATTTAACCACCGAACTGACGAATTACGCTATTTAGTTTCATTTTCCCCACACCCTCCGTTTTCATATTCCTGTTGGCGGGATCTTCAACTTCACTTGTTGTCTGGTCAGTTACCCTCTCATTCACAGTATTTGGTTCACTAGTTCCCATTCCAGTATCCATTTCCATTTTTAAGTTCCCTTCCTCATCCTCCCTGTACACCGAACCTGATTTTTTTTTTCAAACTCTCCTCTGAAGAGTTTAAGTCCTCCAGCATTCCTACATATTCGTCAGCTACTATAGTGCGTTTACTTTTCTAAGATCGCTGTGGTGTGGTTTGTACAGATATCATACGTGCCAATTTTTATGTTATGGTAATCATATTAACTTCATGGAGTCTACTGAAATAGTTTTCATTTCTTGAAATGTGGTTCTTTATTTGCATCAGATATCTTGAATATATCTTAATTTCGTATATTCTTCGTTAAAACCTCAGTTTCATCAATGGAAATGAAGATATGGCATATTTTTTCCCCGGCGATGCCAGATCTGAGTTCAAGGGACCTATGATTTTTAAGAGGATTTAAAAGGTCATGGTCAATATCATTAAAGGATACTCGCTCTCGATCACCCTCTGTGATAAGTATGGACAGCCCAGCCCAAGTGACTCCCGTAAACGTTTTCACCCACCACCTGAGGCCAAGGAAATAGTCTATAATTTCCTGAAATACTTCATTTTATAAAAACATCATGAAGATCCTGTAATTGATGTTTCGAAGGCTATCCAGAGAACATCTGAAGCAACTAAAGTGTCAGAAATGACTATTCATAGACTTGACAAGGAAGCAAGAGAGGCAGGAATCTATATAGTAGAATCTTCAATGTTTCGAAAAAGAAAAGAGAAAGTGAGTCCTGTGACAAATTGGATGATTTTGATAAAAATTTTATGCAAAGAAGGAATGAGTGGTTGTCTTTTCTAAAGGCATAATACTGATTGACTTACGAATTTATGTCTCAAGTCCAAAAGCCGAAGCCAACAGGCCATTCAGCGCATCTATAATTATAGAAAGAGAAAGAAGGAATAGCTAAATAGAATAGGGAATGAAAATAAAATTTAAATAAAAGTGAACAGGGAAGAAGCAAATCCTTTCCCTTGACTCCCAAGGTCTAAAGCGAATCCTCCTAAGAAGGATTATATCTGCGGGAAGCATTTAATGAGACTTACATGCCCGTAAATATGACAACTCTGCCTTTTCTACCTGACCCCACCAGAGCGATCTTGGAAAAGTAAACGCACTTAACCTGGGAAGTCAGCCAACGCCATCTTGAATTGACAAGGCCTGTGCGATCACTCAAAACACAGCGATGAGTTTTATCCTGGCCACAAGTTACCATTCCCATTTCTGTATTTTTGGTGTTATTTATTACTTTTTATCTAGAGTATCTAATTGCTTTGTTAGATCATTATAATTTACAGTCTTTAACAACATCATAATCCTCTAAACCTGGTTAATATGATTAAATATGCTGCATAATGGTGGAAAATCAGCGCAGAAGTTATGATGAGAAACAACAGTTTATTAACACAAATGATTATAAAATACATTATCAGTCATTGCTGATGACTTTAAATGAAAACTCAGTACTTGCAACTTTCATATTTTGTAAACTGTTCAACTATTTGTTTTTAATTTGCATTGGTGTGGGTACTTTTTCTGAGGCCATCTAGTTGGCAACCTCCGATCTCCAGTGACCTTTCTGGTGTTATACTTAAATCCGACGAAGAAGGAAGGTTTCCAGACACGTGTAACTCCAGACAAAATGCCACACAGATGTTCTGTTCCCCTTTGTAAAGGGAATTACAATAATGGGCCCAAGGTTCATGTTTTCAGCTTTCCCAAAGAAGAGAACCTCTGCAACATCTGGTTGAGAGCCATAAAAATGGATAGCTTCACACCAACTTCTCACTCAAGGGTATACAATATTTGTTATTGCTGTTGACTAATATTAAGGTTTACATTTTGAAGGTAGATTAACTGCAAGTTTCTGTATTTCATACAGTTAGGTGCAGTGGATAGGAAATTCAGAAATGCATCCTCACTATTTTAAGGAAAAGTGGCAGTGGCAATGTTTCTACTGAGAGTGAAACTGGATCAATCAAAGAGATGCTGATAAAATCAGGATTTTTCCTGAGTTTCCCTTTGAGAGTGCATTCCATACTGCACCCAAAATATGTAATGCTCCATTGCCACTTTGCATAAATTACACAATTTAGAAGCAGATTCTCTCTTAAGATATGCATACAAACTTACATCAAAGGCATTAAATCCATCAAGTCTAGAAAGGCAAAACGTCAGCCTTGCCCTACAAATTTTCAATGAATATGTCATAGAAGCACTTTTGATAACGGGAAAAGAACGCTGTTGGCCAAATTCTGGAGATGTAGCAAATTATTCTAAAATCATTTATCTCTGTTGGACCATAATGAATGTAAAGCATCCACATAAAGGTACTCGGCTACACAAAAAATATGCTACTCTACTAACATATAATGTAAATGACGAGAAGTATATTTTCCTACAGAAATTCCATTTCTGATTAGATCTCTGGAATAACATTACTAAAACTGGTGGAAAGCTGAGTAGGGAAACATTCACTGCCTTTAAACGCACAACTAGTGCATTGATAGAAATAACAAAATACTGTGTAGAAAAATAAAAAATGAAATATGTCTTACCAGGAAAATTTCAAACCGATCAACTTGAAAATAGATTTGGTAAATATCGTCGACTTGCTGGCAGCAATTACAACATTTCCTTACAAGTGTTCGAGTGTGGAAAAAACTGAGGTTAATGTTTGTTCTCAGAATAACTTTTAATAATAATAACATCGAACAGAAGATCTTCGAAGAAACGAACTGTGAGTGCATGAATAATCAAGAGTCCGGATATAACGATTTTTTTTTATATTGATGTCAGTCAAGATGATATTGATAAATGTATGGATCTTTTTCCCGGTTACAACATACCTTGCTGGCTATTATGTGTATGCTGTTGTGAACAAATTTAAGTGTAGCTCCTGTAAGACTTACTTACTTGCCAAGAAACAAAGGATAGCTTACCAGACAATAACAGTTACATTCAGGGTATAAGCAGGGGAAGGCTTCTTTATCCGCATAAATCTGTGGTAAACGCGATTCTGTTTAACTAGTATATAACCACTGATAAACTGTCACAGTGCCCTAATTTTATCAGATCAATGTATCAAAGGAATTTGGCCACGGATATTTCACTCACTGTCCTCTCTGATAATGATGGCTTCTTACCTCTAAATGATTGTGACGCTGGGCATAGCATAGAAAAAATGCAAAAATGCTGATATTTGCTTCCTCCAATGCCCTACTAAACAATTATTGTAAAAAAAAGTAATGAAAACATTCAAAATTGCAAAAATTTTACAAAAAAGAGAAAGCTGAATACACTGAAGAAATCAGATTCTGAGGAACAATTGCTGTAAATTATAGTGAATATTTATTTTGTTTATAGCTCTTATACCTTTTCCTAAAGAGAGAGGCATCTTTTGTCACCATTTTTGTGCTCTTGTCCTCCTTTCTAAGCATAAAAATGTATTATATACTCATTTCTGTGTAAACTTTTTTGTTCTCATTACTGTTTCTGTACTGATTTCCCTTTATATTTAATCATATTAACCCAGTCCAGAGGATACTGATGATGCAAAAGACTGTAAAAACATAATTAACTTAAACAAAAATTATAGATTCTGCAAATAACTGATAAATGCAAACAAAAATACAAAGTTGTGAATGGAAATGCATGGCCAGACTCGGACGTCTGGTGATGACTCATGCTTGAGTCTCTCAGCTCTTCTCAATTCAAGATGGCGATGAGTCAGCGCACTGTCACTTTCCATAGCTTACTTCTCTCTTGCTTAACTAAAGCTCTTCCACCTTCATTTTTCACCTCTCTTCTGAGTGACTGAACCCTCTAGAGCCAGTGATACCCAACCAGGGCTCCGCGGAACCGTGGGGTTCCTCATTCCATCATCAGGGGTTCCGCAAGAAGACTGGAAATAAATATGTATTGCAAATGACGCTGATCTGAATTTACACAGATCGAATAGCAGTGGTATGGGGTATATTAAGTAATTTATGTATATATATATATATATATATATATATATATATATATATATATATATTATAGATATATAATATATATATATAAAAACAAAAACTGGGGGGAAGACCCCAGTATTCATAAGGTAAGCGTGGACACGAAACGGAAGCCAGACCCCATAACTCCATTACACACACAGGCTCTCTCTCTCTCTCTCTCTCTCCCGGCAATCACCCCATCTCTCTCTCTCTCTCTCTCTCCACCTCTTTCTCTCCATTCTAACAGGTAATGAAAATGAGAGAGTTGCATCATAACATAACGTTTATTTACAAGAATAACTAAATCAATTAACTAAGTAATCCAGTCTTCCAGACTAACTTAAAACTACAACTCATTGTCAAGTCACCCAAAAGTCCACACCTCTCCCTGGGAACTCTGTCCCCTGGTATTTCAGATCCGTCTGTCAAAGATACAGAACACATCCCGGTAAGTACACACACAAGTTTAAAGACAAAGTTAATAAAATGGAACATCTTACAAGATATCAAACAAGCCATCCCTTTGGCTAAAGTAAAGGTAACACTTACCCATTCCCAACAGGAATATCACTCACTGATAAATAAAAACACTTTGGCATCTGCCATCATGGCTTCGCCTTCCTCCCCCGAATGTCTGTGCAAGTCTTTCCATAAACTTGGCTAGTGATACATTATGAATAGAAGAGGCGCACACGCACATACGAACACACAGTTCGATAGCGCCTCGCGGTTCTAGCTGCATCTAGTTTCACAAAGGCACTTTGGGGAGAGTTCATAAACTGTCGTACATTGACTTCCTGAACTAAGCACTTTTATCTCACGCCACCCCCTAGAATCTCATTCATCAGCTATTCTCAGGTCGTCACTCCTGCACTGTCCTCCACATTCCATAGGTTACAGAGAATGCACGAACAATATATTATTAATCAAAACCCTATGTCTTACATATATATATACAGAGAGAGAGAGAGAGAGAGAGAGAGAGAGAGAATGCCTGTAGATAAAGGTTCCCTAGGCATTGAAAAATTGTTCCAGGGTTTCCTTGAAGGTATAAAGAAAGGTTGGGAATCACTGCTCTAGACTGACTGATGCCTCGCTCATTTTTCTGTCTCCCCTTCCCTATTCATCTCAGTGGCCAGGTAAAAAAAAAAATCACAGGTAAAAAAAAAAAATCAGAAAAAAAAGTCACAGGAACGAAGTCACATTAATCTTTATTAGATAGTGACCCCAAGGGTTTTAACCCTGTAGGTTTCTACTTTTGCGTCATGTTTAGCACAAGTCCGTTGGGGATTACCTTAAAAACATAAACAAAAAGCTGTAAATATCATAAAGACGATGGACCCCAACAATTATTGTGAATTTTTCCCTGTGACTTTATCACCGGCCACCATGAATTAATGTGACTTGTTTTCCTGTGACACTTTTTTTTTCTTTCTTTATTAGCCAAACTTGTAACTTTTTTTCTGTGACGTTTTTCCTGTGACTTTATTACTGGCCACCTTTGTTTATCTGTTTCCCCTTCCCTCTCCATCTCGATGGCCAGAAGCAGAGCCGTATATAGAGAGATTTTGGCCACGCTCGGAACCACTCAAGCGACGTCGCTGACCGATGGGAGCCATCTTGCTTTTGTCTGATACTGTTACACCAGAGCCGTCACGTGGGGGCGGGGGAGGGGTGGGGGCGGGGGGAGGATTTAAAACCTCTGGTTTTGGATATTTTGAAGCTACCGCATGACATTGGATTGCATGTGAGCGCCATCACATTAAACATGGTGATTGTAAATACGGCTCTGGCCAGAAGGTCATCCGTCTCCTCATCCAGAGTGTCTTTTCAATCTGGTTTTTGTGCTTCTCCGACTTGCTTATTCTTGTTTGTCGTGATCATCATCCAAACCATCTCTCCTCCTCCTTTGACCAGCTATAACCCTTCCACTGCTCAAATCCGGAACATATTTGAATCATATTCATTTAATTCCTTTTACTGCGCCTTCGTTCGTATTCTCTTATAACTTACTCTTCGTCCTCTCCTATCAATAATTGTTTCATAGTGCAACTACGAGGTTTTCCTTCCGTTAGATCTTTCAAACCTTCTTACTGACTGTCAATTTCCGTTTCACCGCTGAATGACCCCATAGGTGCCAACGCTTGGCCTTTGGCCTAATTTCCATATTCCAGTTCCAATTCAACAAGCACAAAGCTATAAATGAGTGAACAGCAATATACGTGTGACCTTAAGGGATCTAGGCTCCGTAGGTATTACTTAAGGTTCTTTGCAGTATTCTTTCAAACCCTAGCTGCAATCTTTCTCATTTCTTTTACTGTACCTTAGCACATATTCAATTTGACTTTCCACCCTCTCTAAAAATTTAGCGCAATGTGTTGTTACACCTTTCAAACCTTCTTACTGACAATTTCTTTTTCAACGCTGAACGACCTCATAGGTCCCAGGGCTTGGCCTTTGGCCTAAAATCTAATATCTTATCTATGGCATTTAAGGGCTTCTGTCCAAGATCGGTTATCGCTCGGCTGCGTTGGTCCTTGTGGGGGAATTGAATTGTTGTCTTGTTGGGCAATAGCAAATGAGTGGTAGCTAGTCCCATACACGATATTGAAAAAAAAAGAAAAAAAAAGTTGCTTTATATTATATGCGTGTGTAGGTGTGTGCATGAATTTACGCATATACATGCGTACACGACATCTGCATGCATGTATGTATGTATATACACCTGAAAATTTGTGTATGTATGTATATATATATATATATATATATATATATATATATATATATATATATATATATATACACACACACATACACACACACACACACACACACACACACATATATATAATATATATATATATATATATATATTATATATATATATATATATATATATATATATATTAGAATGTATGTAGTAAATATACTCATTACATTTTTTTTCTTCTTTTTGTAAATGGCAGCATCGTCGCTCCGTGTCAGCCTTCCCCTCGCAACACCAGGCACTACCGGTGAGATTACTCAATAGTGGTGTTGGAAGTTCGCTAGTTTGTCCCTACTTTTTGCCTGATGCCACAAGAGACAGATATGGATGTCAGGGGATACAAAGGGAGGGGTAGGGCGTAGGGTTTATGATTAGGGACCTTAGTGGGAAGACTCTAAAGCCAGAGTTTTATCGTGGTCGGTTGAATATTTCCAGAGTTATAAAGGGCCAAAGTTGGGGATTTTGTGTACTCCGGGTGGCTAGGCTGGAATAACCGCCAACTACCGTGGCGGTTGATGGTAACTTACAATCTGTATCAAGCGCCTCAGTGGCGTGATCGGTATGGTCTTGGCCTGCCACCTCGGTGACCGCGAGTTCGACTCTCGGGCATTCCATTTCTGGTGATAGAAGTTCACTCTCGACGTGGTTCGGAAGTCACGTAAAAACCGTTGGTCCCATTGCTGAATAACTACTGGTTCCATGCAACGTAAAAACACCATACAAACAAACAATCTCTATCGTATAGAGGGTAGCTATCTACTAATAGTTCTTTTTATTTTTTAAGTGACTGTACGGAAAGCTCCACTTCCTTTAATATTTTGCCAAAACAACTGCAAGTCCTCTTGTCATTTACCCTTGGGTTGATATTTATTGACTTATTGACGAAAACACACGGCCGTACGTGACGTGACTGGACGTAGAATTGGAAATCATTGTCGACCGTATTTGCAAAGCAAATAAAGTAAGGAATAAGGAAGCCGGGTTAGATAAACAGATAGCCTCTTATTTTCCCCGGGAATCCGAGAAAGATAAAACCATTCTTTTTTTTATATTGTTAAAGATACGTTATCCAAGAACTGTTTCTCCTTCACCATTCCGGAAAGTTCCACTTACACACATCTGTTTGATAAAGATGAGGCTACAAAACTAATAATAAGACTAAATAATTGGCACAACCGAATGGATCTTTTTGCCTGTCCTCTCAACTATGGGGAACAAAATTCCTAAAGCGCCTAAGTGGCGTGGTTGGTATGGTCTTTGCCTGCCACCTCGGTGGCCACGTGTTCGATTTTCGGGCATTCCATTGAGGTGTGATATATGTGTATTTCTGGTGATAGAAGTTCACTCTCAACGTGGTTCGGAAATCACGTAAAACCGTTGGTCCCGTTGCTGAAAAACCACTGGTTCCATGCAACGTGAAAACACCATAAAAAAAAAAAATAAAAATACAAACAAAAGTGCTAACAAAATAGGATAGAACTGTCGAAGAATACGGAGGTAAAAGGGAACTCCTACTAAGGTGGCTAACTTACTAATACACCAGAGGGACATGGGATTTTTTTAACAGTGTAGTAGGTGATTTGTGCAGAATAAGTAGACGTCGGGTGATGAGATTCGTTTTCGCTATTAGCGTTGTAAAGTTGTGATAGCTATTTACAAAGGCTTTATGGTGGAATCATTAATTCCAAGCGGAAATGAAATAAATTGTTGACTTGTTTTTTCCCGTCAAAGGAAACCACGCACTGAATAAAATTCTAACGACCAAGAGGATCACAATGAATTTGATGATGGTAATGGCAAGCAATTAAGTTATTTTACTTCTAGTAAAAAAAGAAAAGAAAAAAAAACGTACATTAGTACTCGTGGACTCCCCCATTTCAGTAGTTCAAAAAGATATATTTTTACAAAACGCACAAATTTAGTTTGAAACTATTTACAGCATCCCATAAGTCATTTCCCCACTAGGTCCGTAGTGTCGTCAATGCACCTCATGCGGTGCAATGTAGGCATTACTTAAGATTCTTTGTAGCGTGCCTTCGGCCCCTGACTGCAACTACTATCATTCCTTTTACTGTACATCATTTCATATTATCTTTCTTCCATCCTTTTTTTCCACCCTTTCCTAACAATTGATTCGTAGTACAACTGCGAGGCTTTCCTCCTGTTACACCTTTCAAACCTTTTCACTGCCAACACCCTTTTCAGCACTGAATGGCCTTAGTTGCCCCAGCGCTTGCATTATGCCTAAAATCTATAAAATCAAATCAAACCATATGTCATTTCGAAATCTGAAGATAAAGCAGCAAAATCCATTAAGTCTGACAGAGACGAAAAATGATAATCAGCATTCAGGAGGAAGGAAAATTAAAACAAGCAAATTGTTTTTGTTCTCCAAGCTCCATGATCCAATAGCGAAAAGTAAAATACGCAAAAAAATAATGACTGTCTTTGAAATTAGAGAGAAACAGTTCATGTGTTCTCAACCATCAGTAAAAAATTTTTATTTAACCAAGAATAGTGGTATTAGGACGTAAAAGAATCCATACCATCTGCCCTTCAATAAACTGTGATTCTGAAAAATCAGGAGAGAGTGAAAAATCTAGCAGTTCATAACCTCCCCGCCCCTTTTCTACCAACTAATCAACTTCCAATTTCTCTGATTGACTAATTACTTAAAAGGATGTTGATGTACTTTTTCACTAGTCTTACTTTTATGCTTCTTATTCACATAATCCCCGTTACGCTACACACACGACTTGGACAAAATTTTAATTAGAAGAATTCCAAGTTTTTCCTTGCACTAGCATTCAACAACTGCGCTATTGTTTCATATAATGGATATCTCTAAAAATCCTTTCATAAAGTCCATTTTTTTTCCTTTGATACTTCATGGGAAAAAAATTATAATTACGTGCGCACTTTAGCAATGTTTCTGATCCTCATTTTATAAGACTACCCACATTTTTTCATAGAGCACCTTTTTGCTTTTGCACTTAAGGTTTAATTAATATATCAGCTAATCGGTTTCAAGCTGGCCTTGCCTTTCCATTATGTAACTGAATTTCTTGTTATTTTTCCCATGATTTATCCAGGCCCCCTCTGGGAAACATACTAAAGGAACCCTTTCCAGATAAAGGGGACTGATCTATAATCTGATTTTTCCATCTGTCTATCCACCTGTGGTGTTTGCGCATGGTAACACTGCGTCCCGGGCTTTAAATAATATCTTATTTCGAATATTAACGGTGTAATTCACATACAGCAAATGATTAAAACACTTTTCAGTTGCAAATGTACACCCAGATATCCTTTTATTTATCTAAAACTCACACATAGCGTAACTCTTTAAAGCCCGGGACGCAGTGTTACCATGCGAAAACACCACAGGCGGATGGACAGATGGAAAAAAACAGAGTATAGTCTTTTAAACTACTTACTTTAACTTGAATCAAAGTTATTTCAAACTGCCAATTTCTCACTTCTGTAACACCTTAAAGAATCTAGCTTTCTTCTTTGCATTCTTTCCAAATCTACTGATGTTTAGAAATCAACACTAAAGGACTCGGGAAAATCTTCAGCCATTTCTCTTGGCATTATTCCGGCATTCAGGACAGAGTGACGTGTGGGTTTGTTAGCTAGATTTCCAGATCTTTGCTTATGCTGCTCCGCTGGTATATTGGTTAGTGTCGTGGTATGCCACTCAAATGTCGCGGCTTTGCGTCCCCCCCAGGGTGATGAAAAATCACTGCTCTGTATCATGATCAGATACTGCTGCAGTGTGGAGTCTGCGGTAGGAGGTTGAAACCAAAATTCTATTGAAGCTTGAATTTCAAGTCAGTGGCCCCTTTGGTGTCTGTTTCCATGTGAATAGGTTTCATCTACTGACAAATAATAGAATAAACTACTTCTGATGATTGCCCTGATGGTTTAATGACTTCCCTCTATGGACTCGTTTTCAGCTTCTTACATTCTGTTTATGTAATTTATGCTACTGTCCTCTGTGATTTGGGTGTGCTTCAGAAGCCTGTGTATGTATTCATTTACTCTATTTCCTCTTCAGAAATGTTCATAGTCTACTCTCATGACAAAACTACGAATTTTATCAGTAGTTATATCATGATTTATCCTTCTATCCATTCCTTAGTTGCTTCCCAACACTCATTTGCTGATGATCGTCGTTAGCGATCTTTAATTTTGCGAATTTATTTGATGGTGCGACCTGTAATTCAGTTAAGTCTGATGTGCCGTAGACTCAAGTTCTTGGTCATCTTTCCCTCAAATTAAACTTGGTGTGGAGAAATTTCACAGGCCCTTTAATTAAAATAGGAGACATTCCAAAGAATCTGTCAAGTACCATTTTCTCCTGATAGGTCAACCACTTTCATTCTTTCCGCATCTAATTGTCTTGAAATACGTTTGTTTTGAACACGTTCAAGTGCGAAATTATCCCTAATCTCTCTGACGCTCTCGTTGTCGTCTTTTGCCATCAAAGTTTTGCGTTTATGTCTTAGCGGCAATGAAAACATACGAGAAAACTTGTGTGCGCCTTTTAAGTTCCCGAGAGTGTTAGCTTTTACGTGAGAACCCATCATTCTCAAGTTTGCGTAATGGGTAAAGCTGTTGTCCATGTGCCGAGTCGCTTTTCCGGACGTCGAATCTTCGAACACTTGATTATCCAGAAGCAGAGTCAATGGTACGTGTAACTGTAACATAGTCTTTCTCGTGAGTAAGCGGACTGTATCATCAAGAGAAGGTAAAAAAAAAGCTAAGAAAAAGTTAATGGATTTTAATCAAATCTGGAAAAAAAATTTTATCAACCCGGGTAAAACGACCTGCCATTTCCAGAAGGTTTTTTTTTTCGATTCTTTTTTGTTTGTACCCTTTTGAAGCAAAATTATTGATAGGAATTTTCACGAATTGAAAAGGGTTCTCTCTCTCTCTCTCTCTCTCTCTCTCTCTCTCTCTCTCTCTTTCTGTCTGCCTGTCTCAATTGTATTAAAGTAGGGAATTCTCGAGTCACTGAATTCCTAACATGTTTTAAATCGACTTAGTAATTTCGAGGCATTGGTGGCTTCAAATAAATTTTTTTTTTCATGTTTAGGATTCTTTTGCTTATTCGAAAGGCGCAAACAATGATAATTACCAATAAGTAACGTCCAATCATTCTCTTTCTCGTTCTTTCTGTTTTTATTCTTCAGCTGAAATCCCCGTATTGACAGTGGTAGCAATATAAGCCTAAGAGAACTTCAAAGAGAAATGAGCCCGCAGAGAGAGATAAAAGTTATGGACTGGGGTGATTATTAAATAGATGAATATGAAAGAATTAGAAATAAAATAGATGTTCCTTGTTTCAGGAGACGTCGGCAGTGAGCAATAATGAGTTTGCTCCTCACATAAATATTTGGAGATCAGATCCCACTACTGCACAAGGAAATGTATTTCATTTTTTAGCTGTAGCCAAAATAAAGGCCACTAAACCACTTAAGCTCTGGAAAATATGACTGAGGCAACACCAAGAACTCACCACACTGTTTGGTCACAAAGACTTGAGCCAAAAAGTTTGCCTTCTGTTTGGGGCAATATACATCAATTGTGTCAGGTCCTACAAGGGTTGACTTGCTGGAATCAACTCCAGAGAGTGATGTCCTGAGGTTAAATCTGATACAGAAATTTTACTTAAATTCAGACCCCATGCAAAAGAATGGTAGAAAGCATTAGTTGAAGAGGGAGAATTATTCTACTGGAGAAAATCAATGACCTTATTAAGAATTCATTGGTCTGTAAGAGTAAAACTGGCTGTGCAAGTGACAAAAGAATCAGTGATGCTTTTCCAGTGTGATGAACCTTCACAGATTAAGCTAAGTAGCCAGTCACCGTGGAATTATTGTTGTTGCCGAAATGAATGAGTGAATCAGGTAGAGAGCTGTTTTAAAGAACTATTTGAAACGAAATATATTTTCAATGAAAAACTTAATACAATGCTGACAGGGAAAAGAATACTGTCCTGGATGCTTCAGCCGTATCCTTTTCTATGCAAGTTAGAGCCACTGTCCCGATAGTTTTTGGAAAAAAATCCTGTTCTCAGAGAAAGGGACAGAAGTAAAAAAGTGTTACCTTGTGCATAACAGGTGATTAAAACTCAATCCCACTGACTTAACCTTCATTTATCTAACGTTACCTACCGTGTAATACAACATTATGTTAAGAGTCGTTGTCTTTAATAGACACACTATAATTGAATGCTATTGGTTAAGGTTTTCGAGTGATAATGATAATCATATCTCAAAGATTCAGGTTACCAGTCTTCAATAAACACTTGCGGTCATACTGATATATAAATGAAAATTGTTATCTTGGTAAAAACAGACTAAAAGAGTGGAATGTTTCTAGTATCCTTAGTTAAGTAACTGAATATGACAGCCTTTCCGTTTCAAGTGCCAATATACTAGATGCTTACGGAAAACAAACCTTTTGAAGGGGATTGCAATGCAACATGAAAAAGAATAGCATTTTTTTTTACTATGTGAGGGGGATACCATATTTGTTCATCGCCCAGAGATGGTTAAATTCTACCAACAACCTTAAAGGTTACCATAGATAACCTACTTAACAAAGGTATTTCCAAAGGGTGTAATCAACTGTTACTTTACTTCTGTTGAATCATACAAAGCTCATTCATTAGTAACTTAATTTAGCCTAACTTACGTAATCTACTGTAGCTCTATTTACTACATTTATTTCTTTCATACACCAATTTGTAACTTTTGATTTCCCTACAACAACATCAACAACAATATAGAGGTACGTAGTGCCAAATTCATTGCCCAGTAATAAAAAAAAATAAAAAAAGAAGATACTCTTAAAAATACTGTAGAGTCTTCCCAAGAGTGTCACAAATAATTGTCGTCAGGTTGACTGAGAAGCTGATTGCACCATCGGTTCTTTATGAGCTCCGATCCTTGTATTTGAACCACATCCCGACGGTTTTCTCTAGAGTCTTGTCTTGACGATATTACTAGGTCGTTCTAAAAGCGTACCTCAAACTATTGAGTTCATTACTGATTCGAATTATGCGTAATTAGTTTGGCAAAAAACTTACAGAGAAAAATACTATATTTGATTTCTGTAATATGCTCAAATAGGCAACAGAATTCTGTTGGTGGAATTTCGATGCTTTTCCCTTGACGACTTGAAACGTTATCAAACTTGACTGGGTAAGACCCAATATTTTTCTTTCCTTTTCCCCTTTACACAACAGAGAGAGAGAGAATTCACTTTGTCTATGATAAATGACATTGTTTTTCTCTCTTTCAACTCTTTTTATATTCGTTTTAAAAAGAGAGAGTCATTGCGCGAGGGTCTGCGGTTTTAGTACAGCTATTTCCGTCCCGAACATCTTTTACTTGTCAGGAAAATAACAAAGATTTCTTTCTTGATGGTCTTGGAAAAGGTTGAAGAGCTTCCTCTTCCCTTTCGCTCTCACGTTTTAGGTGGTAGGAATAGCGAATGAGTATGGATTGCTTTGTTATGACCATATTTAACCACTTTTGATGTCAGATCCCGGAAAAACGCCTTTCCCTCGTTGCTGGATTGAGTGCGTGTTTCGAGTAGAGAATATTTAACATTTAATTGAATAAGGATAGAAAATAGATACAGAAAACGAGAAACTTATTGAATTGAATTTTTTGCGTGTTTTATAAAGGTACTTATGCTGATGTCGAAACAATGACGTATTGAATCTTATACCCAGATTTTCTTGTAACTGTTAGAGTGACGGGCATATAATCCGTGACCACGTCAAAAATTCCAGTCCGGGGAATAGATAACAAGACCTATATGTTTTAAGACAGATATCTTTGCAGAGTATAGTAATCGTCGATAATCACTGAAGGGAGTAAGAAAATAATTTGTTGCAGATATTTTCTATAATTAGCTTACTTTTCTTCTCAGGTAGTGGAACATATTATGATCATTAAAGAAATAAGATTTGGATGAAAATGTGATAAGTTCAGATGATCGCTTAGAAATTAGTATTTTAGACAGAATGATCGCTTAGAAAATTAGTATTTTAGACAGAATGATCGCTTAGAAAATTAGTATTTTAGAAAATGCTCAGCATCGACACATGAAGACTATGATGACTAAATATACTTGAGAACAGCCATAATAATTCATTAGTCAAGAAATCTGGAACTATTAGGTAGTAGAAGAAAAAAAAACTTGAGAAAATAAACGAAAAATCCGACCGAGAGAGAGAGCGAGAGAGAGAGAGAGAGAGGAGAGAGAGAGAGAGAGAGGTTTTAAAACTAATCAGGACTTTTAAAACAGTTCACACATGTTTTTGTTTGTTTGTATGTTCAGTTAGCTCTAAGAGTATGGACGAATTCCTATCAGGGAAGACAGTAAACCCTGCCACCTCTTCGAAATATAGGGTAACCGTTTTTTAAACATGGATTCTTCTTTCTTACAGGAGACCTTTGTCGAACACAGGGGATGCATCTCAGTTGAACTTGTGAATACATGTTTGTTTTAGGGTTAATCTCCTCGAGATAATTTCTTGATGACGTAATACGCACATTCTTCGTTTGCCTAATAAATCTGAATTTAACTGGCTACGTGGTTCTTGAGTTTATGAAACACATTAGATTATTTTTTTTTTAAATCCACCCTACTATTTTGGACTTATTTCATTTGAGTAATGAACTGATGTTCATTCGGTTGCCAGTACGAAAGATCATAATTCCCTTTTGGATGTGTATAACTAAGCCAGCTTATAAACAATGGGTTGGAATAAAAACTAAAACTGATGAATAGAAATGCGAATTAAAATAAGAAACATCATATCTAATCAAAGAAAAGAAACTGAGAAACCCAAGAAAAAATGTAAAAAGTTGGCGCACACAGATAATTGTACAAAGTGAAAAACTGGCATTAAGGAATAACGAAACGGGAACGGGCGACACGAAAGAATTCTCGCAGAAACTGCAAAGTAGAAGGACGTGGGGAAATATCAAGAAGGATGCGAGGAGGACTGAATTCGCGAGAGGTAAGACGGGAAAAGGTCAAGAGGGAGAAGAAGATGAAAGGTCAACACACGAGAGGCGGATGGAGTAAATCTTATCAGAAGTTGGGGGTTTTGGGGGGTTTGGGGGCTGGGGGGGCGGCGGGTGGGGAAGGAGATGGGGAGAAGATGATCTGAATAAAAGATAACCCTGATAAGATCAATTCTCGGTAACTGGATTTCATCCGGTTAGAGTGTGTAGGAATGACGTCACTTTGGGCCGACCTGACTTGTCACAGACTGACGGAGGGAAGAAGCAATTACGACTTATATAGCAAATGTTTTTCGAGTGAAATCAGCCACACAGATGATCGCAAACGGGAACGAAAGGGTACAAATGGGTACAAATAGTCTCTTCGCATTGTTTTTTTCCAAATGTCGAAGGTGAAAAAAGATGTTGTTTTAAAAGCAAATAGAGAGAGAATTGAATTGAATGTAGTATTTAGGCCAAAGGCCAAACACTAAGACCAATGAGGTCATTCAGTGCTGAAACGGAAACTGACACTAAAAGCTTGAAAGGTGTAACATGAAGAAAAATTGGCAGTTACACCATGAGTTACACAAAATTTTATCAAAATCGACTTAATTTACTAAAAAATTAACAAACATAATTTTATCGTACCGTCCGGGTTGACATATAAATATTTTTAGTGTACATTTTAGAAGTCAAATGGTTGCCACCCAGGCGTTGATATGATGGATCAATTGCTAGGAGAGGGTGAAAAGTAAGATGGACGAAAAAGAATATGAAAGGAGATACAGTAAAAGGAACGAAAGAGATTGCAGCTAGGGACCGAAGGCACGTTGCAAGGAACCTTAAGTAATGCTTATAGTGCATCGCATGAGGTATACTGAAGGCACTACTCCTCTATGGGGAAAATAGAGGGAGAGAGAGGTTTCTTCGTTTTTGTTTGTTACAGAAATTATAATTCATTTCATCGATACCCAGTTTTTGGAAAAACTAATTGCCCCTCAGCTGAATCATTCTGCTATTATCAATATCCAGTCCTGCCTCTCCCATTCGTCATTATTCTTAGTTTTTTTTTTTAAACTATTCCATTGACGTTATTTGTTGTATCGTTATTGCTTGAATATTGGAGTTCTTGTTCTTTTTGAAAGTTCTCATTTACCAATTAATCATCTATCTATATATGTATATATAGAAACATATGTATATACACCATACAAAATACCTATACATATATAATATAATATGGATATATATATATATATATATATATATATAATATATATAATATATATATATATATATATATAAATTTCATATTCTATACGCAAAATATATTTAAATTCGACACATCTCACAGTTTATTCTAGTTTTAATGCATGTAAATGGGGCTGACCCTGTCAATAGGAGAATTCATTATTTATTTGGTGTCTTTATCATAAAGCCTCATCACACCCTCTGTAAATAATACGGCACACCATTATAGATGCTCTTTTGATTGCTGATCTTGAGATTACGTAATGATATGTAAGTGTCCTTAATTTATCTAAAAGTAGCTGTTTATTTAGGGAACATATTTCAACGGAACTGGAAATGCTGGTAATGAATGATGTAGTGCTTTTCCAGGTTAGCTTCTGAATTAAATCATAAATTTATTCATATTACAAAATGTTATACACGTGCTATGGTGGGCATTTTTTCTTATCACAATTGCTGTGAAATTTCTTACTTTGAACTACTGAGCAGTAATTGAAGCTGCAATCTTGATACTGGATGAAAAGATAAAAGCAAATGTAAAAAATTGGCCAAGGTATTATATGCTTTTATATGCAAAACAGCATGGAATAAAACCTGTGGAAGCAATAATGAGTCGCTGATATTAACTAACTGAAGGGGAAAACTACTTGAAAATACACTAACCATCCGTCATAGTTCTTAGTTTTTGTATGTTACATATTACATATGAAATTCACAATCTCTAATGTCTAGGGTTTTGCATATTCCACATTAAAGCAGAAAAAGTTTATCAGGTTGAAAAACCTGTTTCTTGATCTGCATGGAGATATGCAATAGTTACTAATTCTTCAAGAGTAAAGAAGGTATCAATTCGTTACATTTAATATTTTTTCCGTTCTAATTTCTATCTTTTAAATCGATTTTTTTCCCAAATGAGAGGATTTTATGTAATACTTTGTCTTTTCTGAGGGTTCAGTGACAGGCCAGTTTTGCTTATCCCAGTTATTCTAATGTCAATAAAAAATATATTCTAAAACCTTAGAATACTGTGCAATAAATCAAGAGACTAACATCCTTTCAGCCAGTACGGTTTAAAAGAAGTAAATATGATCTTGATGCCGTTTCACATGTAACCAGATGTGCAAAACAACCTTTTCAATTTCTGTTAATATACAGATAGCCATATACTCCCTCATCTCATTTACAGTTTCTTACATGAATGATAACCAAGAACAATTACTGTTAATGGCGTCTTTAGGGAGCTATGTATCTGGCTTTCCGTAATGTAACCATCGGGACTACTGTACTTCGTTATTTTTATTTATTTATGATTATTGAATGAGAAAACAGAATAGCAAAGAATGGACATGATTATTCTACTGCAGTCATTCATTCTCAAATTGTTAAGGCTCTAGGAATTTTGGTTAGGGGATACCATATCACGCCCCTACTGCATGATTCTATTTGCACATGTACTTGGTGGATCTATTTGTGACATTATTATGACGTTCCCCTGTACTTAAAAATCATTCCTTCTGGTACATAAAGAGAAATATTGTTCCTAAGGCATCCTAAGTTAAATGGATGATGGCCGTATTATAATGTTCTTTAAATCAACCTCTCTGCTATTTTGGGAGTACTGGTTTCTTGCAAGGATATCAGGAGCCTACTAAGATCTTTTAATTTCGACGAAATCAATTGAAATGATAGTTTCCATTTTCAAACAAATTCAGTTGCAATTAATGTTTTCACAAGACAATAACCAGTTTCATCCGGTTCCTTAAGCTCTGTTGACCTATTTAATCTATTGTGCAGCAAATAGTTTATTTTGGTATCTTTCGGGGCATGCACTTACCCTTTTCATTGAAATTTCACATAGCAGTTTCTTACTCTCACCATTCCTAGTTCTCTATTTTTTTAATCATTATACCGCGATCATCATATAAGTTTTTTTTTTTCGTATACTGCAATATTTTCCCATTTTTTAAATGTAAATATAGGCCCGTTAGTCTGCGTATGGCCATTAGGCCTCAGCTCAGTAGGGAGCATATTACCTTGATTAGACTGTTTCTTCGCTGCTGTGAAGGTGGTAATGTCTGCTAGCAGCGGAAACTCCACTTATAAGAAGCTGTCAATAGATAGTTTCCTAATTTGGAGATTTACGCATGGCCTTTTAAGGGCTGCTCTATGAGCAAGAGCCCATGCTGGCATAAGGTCAGCTTAATCTAAAACAACATATCAATGGCCGCCACCTTGTCACATAAGGTTATCGTTATCATTGTTACTCGTAAAGCGAAGCTTCCCATAAAAAAAAAAAAAAAAACTTTGGTTAATTGCTTTTAGTTTGATTTGAATTTAGGCTGTCATGCCAAGCATTTTCGGCCAATCAGAGCTTGATACTACTGTGTAGAGAGGGCATAGGATTGGTTGGACAGGAAGACAGAGAGATCCAGAGAATAAAGGAGACCAAGTAAAAGTATTTAGAGGTGCATGTTTTTTATAATTAGAAAAGTACAGTAATGCAGTTTTACAGTTATTCCATACTATTTACAATTATGATTTTTCTTCTTACAAGGACGTCTTTGTTCCATAAACAGAACATTGTATATTTAAGTAGTTATTAGAAAAGTAAATTCTACATTTATATCCATAGGTTCTTTTTATCAATATACTGTATATCGATAACTGAACACTAGGTTTTAAATAAGTTCAATCGATTTTCCTTTCAATGTCATAAATAGCTCATTTATATCCTATCCAATTTCCATTTCTATAATCCGTAATTAACATTACTGATGCATTTCGATCTTTTATTGAATAAGCCTTAATATCTAATTTTGAAGTCTTGAATGGTTGCTTCATATCTAATTTACATAAATTACCCACCCCTGAAAAAACAACCTTGTAAACTAACATATATAAGTCCAATGCATCATACTCTCAGTTTGTTCACACGATACATGCAATTTAGAATCTGAAATA
>NC_087216.1:29579044-29610468 GCF_015104395.2 Macrobrachium nipponense | reverse complement strand
TATTTCAGATTCTAAATTGTATGTATCGTGTGAACAAACTGAGAGTATGATGCATTGGACTTATTTATGTTAGTTTACAAGGTTTTTTTTTTTCAGTGGTGGGTGTATTTATGTAAATTAGATATGAAGCAACCATTCAAGACTTCAAAATTAGATATTAAGGCTTATTCAAAAAAGATCGAAATGCATCAGTAATGTTACAGATTATAGAAATGGAAATTGGATAGGATATAAATGAGCTATTTATGCCATTGAAAGGAAAATGATTGAACTTATTAAAACACTAGTGTTCAGTTATCGATATACAGTATATTGATAAAAAAGACCTATGGATATAAATGTAGAATTTACTTTTAATAACTACTTAAATATATTATGTTCTGTTTATGGAACAAAGAAGTCCTTGTAAGAAGAAAAATCATAATTGTAAACTGATGCAAATGCTATGGAATAACTGTCAAACTGCATTACTGTACTTTTCTAATTATATATATATTTTACTTTTACCTGGTCTCCTTTTTTCGCTGGATTTCCCTGTCTTCCTGTCCAACCACTCCTATGCCTCTCTACACAGTAGTATCAAGCTCTGATTGGCCGAAAATGCTTGGATTGACAGCCTCATCAAATCAAACTAAAATTATTTTTTTCTAAGGGGAAGTTTCGCTTTACGAGAAACAATGATAACAATAACCTTGTGTGACAAGGTGGGGGCCATTGGTATTTGTTTTGGAAGATTAAGCTAACCTTATGCTAGCACTGGCTCTTACTCATAGAGCAGCCCGTCAAAGGCCATGCGTAAATCTCCAAATTGGGAAACTATCTATTGACAGCTTCTCATAAGTGGAGTTTCTGCTGCTAGCAGATATTACTACCTTCACAGCAGCAAAGAAACGGTCTAATCAAGGTAATATGCTCCCTACTTAGCTGAGGTCTAAATGCAGACTAACGGGCCTATATTTACATTTTAAAAATGGGAAAGTATTGCAGTATACGAAAATAAAACTGATAAGATGATCGCGGTACAATGATATTATAAAATAGAGAAATAGGAATGGTGAAAGTAAGAAACTGCTATGTGAAATTTCAATGAAAAGGGTAAGTGCATGCCCCGAAAATTACCAAAATAAACTATTTGTTGCACAATGAATTAAACAGGGCAACCGAGCTTAAGGACCCAGATGAAACTGGTTATCGTCTTGTGAAAACATTAATTGCAACTGAATTTGTTTGAAAATGGAAACTATCATTTCAATTAATTTCGTCGAAATTAAAAGATCTTGGTAGGCTCCTGATATCCTTGCAAGAAACCAGCACTCCCAAAATAGCAGAGAGGTTGATTTAAAGAACATTAAAATACGACCATCATTCCTTCAAATTAGGATGCCTTAGGAACAATATTTCTCTGAATGTCTGAATGTACTAGAAGAAATTAATTTCAAGTACAGGGGAACGCCATAATAATGTCACAAATAGATCCACCAAGTATAAGTGCAAAGAGAATCATACAACAAGGGCGTGATACGGGATCCCCCTAACCAAAATTTCTAGAGCAGCAACAATTTGGGAATTAATGACTGTGCAATAGGAGAATCATGTCCATTCTTTGCTATTCTGTTTTCTCATTCAATAATCATAAATAGATAAAAATAACGAAGCACAGTAGTCCCGATGGCTACCTTACGGAAAGCCAGATACATAGCTCACTAAAGACGCCATTAACAGTAATTGTTCTTTGTTGTCAGTCTTGAAAAAACTGTAAATGAGATTGGGAGTATTTGGCTAACCGTATAATAACCCGAAATTGACAAGGTTGTTTTGCACATTTGGTTACATGTGTAACGGCATCAAAATCATATTTACATCTTTAAAACCGTGCGGGCTGAAAGGATGTTAGTTTCTGGATATATTGTGCAGTATTTTAGGGCTTTAAGATATATTTTTCATTAACATTAGAACAACTGGGATAAGCAAAACTGGCCTGTCACTGAACCCTCAGAAAAGACACAGTATTACATAAAATCCTCTCATTTAGGAAAAAAATAGATTTAAAAGATAGAAAATAGAACGGAAAAAATATTAAATGTAACGAATTAATACCTTCTTTACTCTTGAAGAATTAGTAACTATTGCATATCTTCATGAAGATCAAGAAACTATATCAGTTTTTTTTTTGAACCTGATAAACTTTTTCTACATTAATGTGGAATATGCAAAACCCTATGACATTAGAGATTGTGAATTTCATATGCAATATGTAACATGCAAAAACTAAGAACTATAAAGGATGATTAGTGTATTTTCAAGTAGTTTTCCCCTGCAGTTAGTTAATATCAGCGGCTCATTACTGCTTTCACAGCTTTTATTCCATGCCGTTTTGCATCAAAAACATATAATACCTTGGCAAACTTTTTACATTTGCTTTTATCTTTTCATCCAGTATCAAGATTACAGCTTCAATTACTGCTCAATAGTCCAAAGTAAGAAATTGCACGGCAAATGTTATACGTGTATAACATTTTGCAATATGAATAATTTTATGATTTAATTCAGAAGCTAACCTGAAAAAATACTACATCCCTACTAGTATTTCCAGTTCCGTTGAAATATGTTTCCTAAATAAACACTCACTTTTAGATAAATTAAGAATACTTGCATATCATTACGTAATCTCAAGATCAGCAATCAAAAAGTGCATCTATAATGGTGAAGCCGTAATACTTACAGAAGGTGTGATGAGGCTTTTTGATAAAGACACCAAATAAATAATGAATTCTCCAACTGACAGGGTCAGCCCCATTTACATGCATTAAAACTAGAATAGACTGTAAGATGT
Source organism: Macrobrachium nipponense (assembly GCF_015104395.2). NCBI lineage: Eukaryota > Metazoa > Arthropoda > Malacostraca > Decapoda > Palaemonidae > Macrobrachium > Macrobrachium nipponense. The sequence goes on along the minus strand of NC_087216.1, from coordinate 29,607,635 downwards.
GTCGAATTTAAATATATTTGCATATAGAATATGAAATAAAAGTGTTTATAACCCCTCCAGAGTCTATGTATGTATGTATTTCTGAAACGAGTTTTTAGAACCAAATGATACTCGTTTAGACAAATGAAAGAAACTGCTAACAAGCAACTGTCTACCCTCGATCTGTGGCTGAAACTGAAATGGAAGACTAAGCTAATAAACCCTCGTAGATACAAACATATACTTTTTATTTCCCAAATTAGCTAACATTAACATGGAACAAAATGAATACATTAAAGTGGAATTAAATGAATAAAGTCTGACCCCAAAAAAACTGTAAACTGTCATTTTCCTCTCCTGAACTAGGTTTAAGTCTGATTAACTACACCATTTTTAATAGTCAATTAAGTCTTAGAGAACCCATTCTCTTATATGGTGCCATTGAGCCCATCTGAAATAAAGAGACCATATTTATTACACCACTCCACATGTGAAAATTAATCAAAATGAATGTGTATGCACCACACTTCTCTTTCTCTTTTCACTTCAAAGGTTAACTTTTTCAAGTCTTGTCTTACGTTACCTTATTCGATGGGCGTTCTCAAACCTCCTCCAGGTGTGTTCTGCACACTGACACAAGCAATCAAAGAGTGTCCTCTCTTCTTTTCATTACCTATCATCAAGCCCATACATCATACGCTACAAATACACACAGACACGCCTTGCGGAGCACCTAGCAACGATGGGTGCCCGCATGTCCCAAGCATGTTATTTCTGAGGTGTCGCCAACCTCAGATCGCATTGGTCGTCATTCCTGGCTGTTTTCCATTTCAGCACTCTTCAAGGAGCCCAGCGCTGGTCACTAAGTGCCCTATCTCTAACCAGAAAAAGCTGAGATTAACAATTCACTACCACACCTTTTTTAAGATACATATATATACACATACACACATATATACACAAACACACACACACACACACACACACACACACACATATATATATATATATATATATATATATATATATATATATATATGTATGTATATATGTATGTGTGTATATCTACATATGTTTCTATATATACATATATAAATAAATGATTAATTGGTAAAGGAGAACTTTTAGAGCGAATAATAAGAACTCCAATATTCAAGCAATAACGATGCAACACATAAGGTCAATGGAATAGTTAAAAAAAACCTAAGAATAATGACGAAAGGGAGAGACAGGACTGGATATTGATAATAGCAGAATGATTCAGCTGAGGGACAATTAGTTATTTCAAAAGCTGGGTATCGATGAAATGAATTATAATTTCTGTAACAAACAAAAACGAAGAATCCTCTCTCTCTCCCTCTATTTTCCTTATAGAGGGGTAGTGGCGTCAGTATACCTCATGCGATGCACTATAAGCATTACTTAAGGTTCCTTGCAACGTGCCTTCGGTCCCTAGCTGCAACCTCTTTCGTTCCTTTTACTGTATCTCCTTTCATATTCTTTTTCGTCCATCTTACTTTCCACCCTCTCCTAGCAATTGATCCATCATATCAACGCCTGGGTGGCAACCATTTGACTTCTAAAATGTACACTAAAAATATTTATATGTCAACCCGGACGGTACGATAAAATTATGTTTGCTAATTTTTTAGTAAATTAAGTCGATTTTGATAAAATTTTGTGTAACTCATGGTGTAACTGCCAATTTTTCTTCATGTTACACCTTTCAAGCTTTTAGTGTCAGTTTCCGTTTCAGCACTGAATGACCTCATTGGTCTTAGTGTTTGGCCTTTGGCCTAAATTCTACATTCAATTCAATTCTCTCTCTATTTGCTTTTAAAACAACATCTTTTTTCACCTTCGACATTTTGAAAAAAACAAGGCGAAGAGACTATTTGTACCCATTTGTACTCTTTCGTTCCCGTTTGCGATCATCTGTGTGGCTGATTTCACTCGAAAAACATTTGCTATATAAGTCGTAATTGCTTCTTCCCTCCGTCAGTCTGTGACAAGTCAGGTCGGCCCAAAGTGACGTCATTCCTACACACTCTAACCGGATGAAATCCAATTACCGAGAATTGATCTTATCAGGGTTATCTTTTATTCAGATCATCTTCTCCCCATCTCCTTCCACCCGCCGCCCCCCGTCCCCCCAAACCCCCAACTTCTGATAAGATTTACTCCATCCGCCTCTCGTGTGTTTGACCTTTCATCTTCTCCCTCTTGACCTTTTCCCGTCTTACCTCTCGCGAATTCAGTCTCTCGCATCCTTCTGATATTTTCCCACGTCCTTCTACTTTGCAGTTTCTGCGAGAATTCTTTCGTGTCGCCCGTTCCCGTTTCGTTATTCCTTAATGCCAGTTTTTCACTTTGTACAATTCTCTGCGTGCGCCAACTTTTTACATTTTTTCTTGGGTTTCTCAGTTTCTTTTCTTTAATTAGATATGATGTTTCTTATTTTAATTCGCATTCTTATTCATCAGTTTTTGTTTTTATTCCAACCCATTGTTTATAAGCTGGCTTAGTTATACACATCCAAAAGGGAATTATGATTTTTGGTACTGGCAACCGAATGAACATTAGTTCATTGCTCAAATGAAATAAGTCCAAAATAGTAGGGTGGATTTAAAAAAAAAATAATCTAATGTGTTTCATAAACTCAAGAACCACGTAGCCAGTTAAATTCAAATTTATTAGACAAACGAAGAATGTGCGTATTACGTCATCAAGAAATTATCTCGAGAAGATTAACTCTAAAACAAACATGTATTCACAAGTTCAACTGAGATGCATCCCCTGTGTTCGACAAAGGTCTCCTGTAAGAAAGAGGAATCCATGTTTAAACAACGGTTACCCTATATTTCGAAGAGGTGGCAGGGTTTACTGTCTTCCCTGATAGGAATTCGTCCATACTCTTAGAGCTAACTGAACATACAAACAAACAAAAACATGTGTGAACTGTTTTAAAAGTCCTGATTAGTTTTAAACCTCTCTCTCTCTCTCTCTCTCTCTCTCTCTCTCTCTCTCTCTCTCTCTCTCTCGGTCATTTTTCGTTTATTTTCTCAAGTTTTTTTTTCTTACTACCTAATAGTTCCAGATTTCTTGACTAATGAATTATTATGGCTGTTCTCAAGTATATTTAGTCATCATAGTCTTCATGTGTCGATGCTGAGCATTTTCTAAAATACTAATTTTCTAAGCGATCATTCTGTCTAAAATACTAATTTTCTAAGCGATCATTCTGTCTAAAATACTAATTTTCTAAGCGATCATTCTGAACTTATCACATTTTCATCCAAATCTTATTTCTTTAATGATCATAATATGTTCCACTACCTGAGAAGAAAAGTAAGCTAATTATAGAAAATATCTGCAACAAATTATTTTCTTACTCCCTTCAGTGATTATCGACGATTACTATACTCTGCAAAGATATCTGTCTTAAAACATATAAGTCTTGTTATCTATTCCCCGGACTGGAATTTTTGACGTGGTCACGGATTATATGCCCGTCACTCTAACAGTTACAAGAAAATCTGGGTATAAGATTCAATACGTCATTGTTTCGACATCAGCATAAGTACCTTTATAAAACACGCAAAAAATTCAATTCAATAAGATTCTCGTTTTCTGTATCTATTTTCTATCCTTATTCAATTAAATGTTAAATATTCTCTACTCGAAACACGCACTCAATCCAGCAACGAGGGAAAGGCGTTTTTCCGGGACCTGGCATCAAAAGTGGTTAAATATGGTCATAACAAAGCAATCCATACTCATTCGCTATTCCTACCACCTAAAACGTGAGAGCGAAAGGGAAGAGGAAGCTCCTCAACCTCCTCCAAGACCATCAAGAAAGAAATCTTTGTTATTTTCCTGACAAGTAAAAGATGTTCGGGACGGAAATAGCTGTACTAAAACCGCAGACCCTCGCGCAATGACTCTCTCTTTTTAAAACGAATATAAAAAGAGTTGAAAGAGAGAAAAACAATGTCATTTATCATAGACAAAGTGAATTCTCTCTCTCTCTCTGTTGTGTGAAGGGGAAAAGGAAAGAAAAATATTGGGTCTTATCCAGTCAAGTTTGATAACGTTTCAAGTCGTCAAGAGAAAAAGCATCGAAATTCCACCAACAGAATTCTGTTGCCTATTTCAGCATATTACAGAAATCAAATATAGTATTTTTCTCTGTAAGTTTTTTGCCAAACTAATTACGCATAATTTGAATCAGTAATGAACTCAATAGTTTGAGGTACGCTTTTAGAACGACCTAGTAATATCGACAAGACAAGACTCTAGAGAAAACCGTAGGGATGTGGTTCAAATACAAGAATCGGAGCTCATAAAGAACCGATGGTGCAATCAGCTTCTCAGTCAACCTGACGACAATTATTTGTGACACTCTTGGGAAGACTCTACAGTATTTTTAAGAGTATCTTCTTTTTTTATTTTTTTTTTTATTACTGGGCAATGAATTTGGCACTACGTACCTCTATATTGTTGTTGATGTTGTTGTAGGGAAATCAAAAGTTACAAATTGGTGTATGAAAGAAATAAATGTAGTAAATAGAGCTACAGTAGATTACGTAAGTTAGGCTAAATTAAGTTACCAATGAATGAGCTTTGTATGATTCAACAGAAGTAATGTAACAGTTGATTACACCCTTTGGAAATGCCTTTGTTAAGTAGGTTATCTATGGTAACCTTTAAGGTTGTTGGTAGAATTCAACCATCTCTGGGCGATGAACATACATGGTATCCCCCTCACATAGTAAAAAACAATTGCTATTCTTTTTCACGTTGCATTGCAATCCACTTCAAAAGGTTTGCTTTCCGAAAGCATCTAGTATATTGGTACTCGAAACGGAAAGGCTGTCATATTCAGTTACTTAACTAAGGATACTAGAAACATTCCACTCTTTTAGTCTGTTTTACCAAGATAACCAATTTCATTTATACATCAGTATGACCGCAAGTGTTTATTAAAGACTGGTAACCTGAATCTTTGAGATATGATTATCATTATCACTCGAAAACCTTAACCAATAACATTCAATTATAGTGTGTCTATTAAAGACAACGACTCTTAACATAGTGTTGTATTGCACGGTAGGTAACGTTAGGTAAATGAAGGTTAAGTCAGTGGGATTGGGTTTTAATAACCTGTTATGCACAAGGTAACACTTATTTACTTCTGTCCCTTTCTCTGAGAATAGGAATTTTTTTCCAAAAACTATCGGGACAGTGGCTCTAACTTGCATAGAAAAGGATACGGCTGAAGCATCCAGGACAGTAATCTTTTCCCTGTCAGCATTGTATTAAGTTTTTCATTGAAAATATATTTCGTTTCAAATAACTCTTTAAAACAGCTCTCTACCTGATTTATTCATTCATTTCGGCAACAACAATAATTCCACGGTGACTGGCTACTTAGCTTAATCTGTGAAGGTTCATCACACTGGAAAAACATCACGGATTCTTTGGTCACTTGCACAGCCAGTTTTACTCTTACAGACCAATGAATTCTTAATAAGGTCATTGATTTTCTCCAGTAGAATAATTCTCCCTCTTCAACTAATGCTTTCTACCATTCTTTTGCATGGGGTCTGAATTTAAGTAAAATTTCTGTATCAGATTTAACCTCAGGACATCACTCTCTGGAGTTGATTCCAGCAAGTCAACCCTTGTAGGACCTGACACAATTGATGTATATGTAATAAATACATTTTAGAATTACATAATCTGTAAATAAAAACCCATGACCTGAGGTCATTGGCATTAGGAGGGTCATACGTGACCAAGGCAGATCAAGATTACGCTATGCGATGTCTGCAGTAGCCTGGTTTAGGTTTGTTTGATATGTCAGCATGTTGTATATTGTCTATCTTTTTCAACACGTCTTCCATGGGAAGCGGTTGACCTGTTAACCTACGCCGGAAACTTGTAACTTCCGAGCCGGCGGACTACGTATGTTTTTATGTGAATCGCTGAGATAGCTAATGTTTCGCTATCAACGTGATGCTCTAATAAGTCAGTTCATTTCTAGCGATCAAAACGTATCGGTCTCACGACCGAACTGTCTCTCTTATTTTGGAGTTACAGAATAAAGTTGTTGTACCTTTTTCAACTTATCCGTTTGAATCATCTCCTTTAATTTAAGAAGAACCACTCTACTAAGATATCACATAGGAGAAAGAAGGAACCAGAAATACTTACGAATGACAGTCGTCAGGAAAAACAAACAGTCTTTCGCAAAAGCGAAAAGACTAATATATATTGCCCCAAACAGAAGGCAAACTTTTTGGCTCAAGTCTTTGTGACCAAACAGTGTGGAGTTCTTGATGTTGCCTCAGTCATATTTTCCAGAGCTTAAGTGGTTTAGTGGCCTTTATTTTGGCTACTGCTAAAAAATGAAATACATTTCCTTGTGCAGTAGTGGGATCTGATCAAGTATTTATGTGAGGAGCAAACTCATTATTACTCACTGCCGACGTCTCCTGAAACAAGGAACATCTATTTTATTTCTAATTCTTTCATATTCATCTATTTAATAATCACCCCAGTCCATAACTTTTATCTCTCTCTCAGGGCTCATTTCTCTTTGAAGCTCTCCTAGGCTTATATTGCTACCACTGTCAATACGGGGATTTCAGCTGAAGAATAAAAACGGAAAGAACGAGAAAGAGAATGATTGGACGTTACTTATTGGTAATTATCATTGTTTGCGCCTTTCGAATAAGCAAAAGAATCCTAAACATGAATTTTTTTTTTATTTGAAGATACCAATGCCTCGAAATTACTAAGTCGATTGAAAACAAGTTAGGAATTCAGTGACTCGCGAATTCCCTACTTTAATACAATTGAGACAGACAGAGAGAGAGAGAGAGAGAGAGAGAGAGAGAGAGAGAGAGAGAGAGAGAGAACCCTTTCAATTCGTGAAAATTCCTATCAATAATTTTGCTTCAAAATGGTACAAACAAAAAAGAATGGAAAAAAAAACCTTCTGGAAATGGCAGGTCGTTTTACCCGGGTTGATAAAATTTTTTTTCCAGATTTGATTAAAATCCATTAACTTTTTCTTCGCTTTTTTTTACCTTCTCTTGATGATGATACAGTCCGCTTACTCACGAGAAAGACTATGTTACAGTTACACGTACCATTGACTCTGCTTCTGGATAATCAAGTGTTCGAAGATTCGACGTCCGGAAAAGCGACTCGGCACATGGACAACAGCTTTACCCATTACGCAAACTTAAGAGTAATGGGTTCTCACGTAAAAGCTAACACTCTCGGGAACTTAAAAGGCGCACACAAGTTTTCTCGTATGTTTTCATTGCCGCTAAGACATAAACGCAAAACTTTGATGGCAAAAGACGACAACGAGAGCGTCAGAGAGATTAGGGATAATTTCGCACTTGAACGTGTTCAAAACAAATGTATTTCAAGACAATTAGATGCGGAAAGAATGAAAGTGATTGACTTATCAGGAAAAAATGGTACTTGACAGATTGGAATGTCTCCTATTTTAATTAAAGGGCATGTGAAATTTCTCCACACCAAGTTTAATGTGATGCAAACATACATAACGTTGACCGAGGGGAAGATGACCAAGAACTTGAGTCTACGGCACATCAGACTTGACTGAATTACAGGTCGCACCATCAAATAAATTCTCAAAATTAAAGATCGCTAACGACGATCATCAGCAAATGAGTGTTGGGAAGCAAATAAGGAATGGATAGAAGGATAAATCATGATATAACTACTGATAAAATTCGTAGTTTTGTCATGAGAGTAGACTATGAACATTTCTGCAGAGGAAATAGAGTAAATGAATACATACACAGGCTTCTGAAGAACACCCAAATCACAGAGGACAGTAGCATAAATTACATAAACAGAATGTAAGAAGCTGAAAACGAGTCCATAGAGGGAAGTCATTAAACCATCAGCATCATCAGAAGTATTATTATATTATTTCAGTAGATGAAACCTATTCACATGGAACAAGCACACCAAAGGGTCCACTGACTTCAAATTCAAGCTTCAATAGAATGTTGGTTTCAACCTCCCACCGCAGACTCCACACTGCAGCAGTATCTGATCATGACACAGAGCAGTGATTTTTCATCACCCTGGGGGGGACGCAAAGCCGCGACATTTGAGTGGCATACCACGACACTAACCAATATACCAGCGGAGCAGCATAAGCAAAGATCTGGAAATCTAGCTAACAAACCCACACGTCACTCTGTCCTGAATGCCGGAATAATGCCAAGAGAAATGGCTGAAGATTTTCCCGAGTCCTTTAGTGTTGATTTCTAAACATCAGTAGATTTGGAAAGAATGCAAAGAAGAAAGCTAGATTCTTTAAGGTGTTACAGAAGTGAGAAATTGGCAGTTTGAAATAACTTTGATTCAAGTTAAAGTAAGTAGTTTAAAAGACTATACTCTGTTTTTTCCATCTGTCCATCCGCCTGTGGTGTTTTCGCATGGTAACACTGCATCCCGGGCTTTAAAGAGTTACGCTATGTGTAAGTTTTAGGTAAATAAAAGGATTTCTGGGTGTACTTGCAACTGAAAAGTGTTTTAATAATTTACTGTGTGGGAATTACACCGTTAATATTCGAAATAAGATATTATTTAAAGCCCGGGACGCAGTGTTACCATGCGCAAACACCACAGGCGGATGGACAGATGGAAAAAACAGAGTATAGAACAGTCCCCTTTATCTGGAAAGGGTTCCTTTAGTATGTTTCCCAGAGGAGGGCTGGATAAATCATGGGAAAAATAACAAGAAATTCAGTTACATAATGGAAAGGCAAGGCCAGCTTGTAACCGATTAACTGATAATTTAATTAAACCTTAAGTGCAAAAGCAAAAAGGTGCTCTATGAAAAAATGTGGGTAGTCTTATAAAATGAGGATCAGAAACATTGCTAAAGTGCGCACGTAATTATAATTTTTTTCCCCATGAAGTATCAAAGGAAAAAAATGGACTTTATGAAAGGATTTTTAGAGTTATCCATTATATGAAACAATAGCGCAGTTGTTGAATGCTAGTGCAAGGAAAAACTTGGAATTCTTATAATTAAAATTTTGTCCAAGTCGTGTGTGTAGCGTAACGGGGATTATGTGAATAAGAAGCATAAAAGTAAGACTAGTGAAAAAGTACATCAACATCCTTTTAGGTAATTAGTCAATCAGAGAAATTGGAAGCTGATTAGTTGGTAGAAAAGGGGCGGGGGAGGGCATGAACTGCTAGATTTTTCACTCTCTCCTGATTTTTTCAGAACCACAGTTTATTGAAGGGCAGATGGTATGGATTCTTTTACGTCCTAATACCACTATTCTTGGTTAAATACAAAAATTTTTACTGATGGTTGAGAACACATGAACTGTATCTCTCTAATTTCAAAGAAAGTCATTATTTTTTTTGCGTATTTTGCTTTTCGCTATTGGATCATGGAGCTGGGAGAACAAAAACAATTTATGTGTTTTAATTTTCCTTCCTCCTGAATGCTGATTATCATTTTTCGTCTCTGTGAGACTTAATGGATTTTGCTCCTTTATCTTCAGATTTCGAAATGACTTATGGTTTGATTTGATTTGATTTTATAGATTTTAGGCATAATGCAAGCGCTGGGGCAACTAAGGCCATTCAGCGCTGAAAAGGGTGTTGGCACTGAAAAGGTTTGAAAGGTGTAACAGGAGGAAAGCCTCGCAGTTGTACTACGAATCAATTGTTAGGAAAGGGTGGAAAAAAGGATATAAGAAAGATAATATGAAAGGAGGTACAGTAAAAGGAATGATAGTAGTTGCAGTCAGGGGCCGAAGGCAAGCTGCAAAGAATCTTAAGTAATGCCTACATTGCACCGCATGAGGTGCATTGACGACACTACCCACCTAGTGGGGAAATGACTTATGGGATGCTGTAAATAGTTTCAAACTAAATTTGTGCGTTTTGTAAAAATATATCTTTTTGAACTACTGAAATGGGGGAGTCCACGAGTACTGATGTAGGTTTTTTTTTTTTTTTTTTTTTACTAGAAGTAAAATAACTTAATTGCTTGCCATTACCATCATCAAATTCATTGTGATCCTCTTGGTCGCTAGAATTTTATTCAGTGCGTGGTTTCCTTTGACGGGAAAAAACAAGTCAACAATTTATTTCATTTCCGCTTGGAATTAATGATTCCACCATAAAGCCTTTGTAAATGGCTATCACAACTTTACAACGCTAATAGCGAAGACGAATCTCATCACCCGACGTCTACTAATTCTGCACAAATCACCTACTACACTGTTAAAAAAATCCCATGTCCCTCTGATGTATTAGTAAGTTAGCCGCCTTAGTAGGAGTTCCCTCTTACCTACGTATTCTTCGACAGTTCTATCCTATTTTATTAGCACTTTTGTTTGTATTTTTATTTTTTGTTTATATGGTGTTTTCACGTTGCATGGACCAACGGTTTTACGTGATTTCCGAACCACGTCGACGTCGAGAGTGAACTTCTATCACCAGAAATACACATCTATCACACCTCAATGGAATGCCCGAGAATCGAACTCGTGGCCACCGAGGTGGCAGGCAAAGACCATACCAACCACTGAGGCGCTTTAGGACTTTTGTTCCCCATAGTTGAGAGGACAGGCAAAAAGTTCCATTCGGTTGTGCCAATTATTTAGTCTTGTTATTAGTGATAACGGGACTCTTGACCATCAGTGTTGTAGCCTCATCCTTATCAAACAGATATGTGTGTAAGTGGAACTTCCTGAAATGGTGAAGGAGAAACAGTTCTTTGATAACGTATCTTTAACAATATAAAAAAAATGTTTTTATCTTTCTCGGACTCCCGGGGAAAAAAAAGAGGCTATCTGTTTATCTAATCCGGCTTCCTTATTCCTTACTTTATTTGCTTTGCAAATACGGTCGACAATGATTTCCAATTCTACGTCCAGTCACGTCACGTACGGGCGTGTGTTTCGTCAATAAGTCAATAAATATCTACCCAAGGGTAAATGACAAGAGGACTTGCAGTTTTTTTGGCAAAATATTAAAGGAAGTGAAACTTCCTTTAATATATTGCTTGTTTGTATGGTGTTTTTACGTTGCATGGAACCAGTAGTTATTCGTCAACGGGACCAACGGTTTTTACGTGCTTCCGAACCACGTCGAGAGTGAACTTCTATCACCAGAAATACGCATCTCTAACCACTCAGTGGAATGCCCGAGAATCGAACTCGCGGCCACCGAGGTGGCAGGCCAAGACCATACCGATCACGCCACTGAGGCGCTTGATACAGATTGTAAGTTACCATCAACCGCCACGGTAGTTGGCGGTTATTCCAGCCCAGCCACCCGAGTACACAAAAACCCCAAACTTTGGCCCTTTATAACTCTGGAAATATTCAACCGACCACGATAAAACTCTGGCTTTAGAGGCTTCCCACTAAGGTCTCTAATCATAAAAGCCCTACGCCCTACCCCTCCCTTTGTATCCCCTGACATCCATATCTGTCTCTTGTGGCATCAGGCAAAAAAGTAGGGACAAACTAGCGAACTTCCAACACCAGTATTGAGTAATCTCACCGGTAGTGCCTGGTGTTGCGAGGGAAAGGCTGACACGGAGCGACGATGCTGCCATTTACAAAAAGAAAAAAAAATGTAATGAGTATATTTACTACATACATTCATATATATATATATATATATATATATATATATATATATATATATATGTGTGTGTGTGTATATATATATATATATATATATATATATATATATATATATATATATATATACGCAAATTTTCAGCTGTATATACATACATACATGCATGCAGATGTCGTGTGCGCATGTATATGCGTAAATTCATACACACACACACACACACACCTACACACGCATATATATAAAGCAACTTTTTTTTCCTTTTTTTTTTTTTAATATCGTGTATGGGACTAGCCTACCACTCATTTGCTACTGCCCAACAAGACAACAATTCAATTCACCCACAAGGACCAGCGCAGCCGAGCGATAACCGATCTTGGAGAGAAGCCCTTAAATGCCATAGATAAGATATTAGATTTTAGGCCAAAGGCCAAGCCCTGGGACCTATGAGGTCGTTCAGCGCTGAAAGAGAAATTGACTGTCAGTAAGAAGGTTTGAAAGGTGTAACAAGAAAAAAAAAACTTGGAACACATTGCGCTAAATTTTTAGAGAGGGTGGAAAGTCAAATTGAATATGTGCGAAGGTACAGTAAAAGAAATGAGAGATTGCAGCTAGGGTTTTGAAAGAATACTGCAAAGAACCTTAAGTAATACCTACGGAGCCTAGATGCCTTAAGGTTACACGGCTCCCTGCCAGAAGGTTTTCATTCTCCAAACTATAAACACAAAGAATCATTCCCAAGTGTCATACACAACCACGTATATTGCTGTTCATTTATAGCTTGTGCTTGTTGAATTGGAACTGGGATATAGAAACTAGGCCAAAGGCCAAGCGTTGGCACCTATGGGGTCATTCAGCGGTGAAACGGAAATTGACAGAAATTAAGAAGGTTGAAAGATCTAACGGAAGGAGAACCTTGTAGTTGCACTATGAAACAATTATTGATAGGAGAGGACGGCAAGTAAGTTATAAGAGAATACGAACGAAGGTGCAGTAAAAGGAATTAAATGAATATGATTCAAATATGTTCCGGATTTGAGCAGTGGAAGGGTTATAGCTGGTCAAAGGAGGAGGAGAGATGGTTTGGATGATGATCACGACAAACGAGAATAAGCAAGTCGGAGAAGTACAAAAACCAGATTGAAAAAGACACACTGGATGAGGAAGACGGATGACCTTCTGGCCAGAGCCGTATTTACAATCACCATGTCTGATGTGATGGCGCTCACATGCAATCCAATGTCATGCGGTCGCTTCAAAATATCCAAAACCAGAGGTTTTAAATCCTCCCCCCGCCCCCACCCCTCCCCGCCCCCACGTGACGGCTCTGGTGTAACAGCGTCAGACAAAAGCAAGATGGCTCCCATCGGTCAGCGACGTCGCTTGAGTGGTTCCGAGCGTGGCCAAAATCTCTCTATATACGGCTCTGCTTCTGGCCATCGAGAATGGAGAGGGAAGGTGAAACAGATAAACAAAGGTGGCCAGTAATAAAGTCACAGGAAAAACGTCACAGAAAAAAGTTACAAGTTTGGCTAATAAAGAAAGAAAAAAAAAGTGTCACAGGAAAACAAGTCACATTAATTCATGGTGGCCGGTGATAAAGTCACAGGGAAAAATTCACAATAATTGTTGGGGTCCATCGTCTTTATGATATTTACAGCTTTTTGTTTATGTTTTTAAGGTAATCCCCAACGGACTTGTGCTAAAACACGACGCAAAGGGGTCACTATCTAATAAAGATAAATGTGACTTCGTTCCTGTGACTTTTTCTGATTTTTTTTTTTACCTGTGATTTTTTTTTTTACCTGGCCACTGAGATGAATAGGGAAGGGGAGACAGAAAAATGAGCGAGACATCAGTCAGTCTAGAACAGTGATTCCCAACCTTTATACCTTCAAGGAAACCCTGGAACAATTTTTCAATGCCTAGGGAACCTTTATCTACAGGCATTCTCTCTCTCTCTCTTCTCTCTCTCTCGTCCCCTCATCCCTTTCTCTCCTCTTCTGTTAAAATATATAATATATAATTAATTAAATTTAATATATAGTATTAATAATTATATATTAATAAATTATAGTATATAATATATATGTATATATACATAAATTACTTAATATACCCCATACCACTGCTATTCGAGCTGTGTAAATTCAGATCAGCGTCATTTGCAATACATATTTATTTCCAGTCTTCTTGCAGAACCCCTGATGATGGAATGAGGAACCCCATGGTTCCGCGGAGCCCTGGTTGGAATCACTGGCTCTAGAGGGTTCAGTCACTCAGAAGAGAGGTGAAAAATGAAGATGGAAGAGCTTTAGTTAAGCAAGAGAGAAGTAAGCTATGGAGAGTGACAATGCGCTGACTCATCGCCATCTTGAATTGAGAAGAGCTGAGAGACTCAAGCATGAGTCATCACCAGAACTTCCGAGTCTGGCCATGCGTTTCCATTCACAACTTTGTATTTTTGTGGTCATTTATCAGTTATTTGCAGAATCTATAATTTTTGTTTAAATAATTATGTTTTACAGTCTTTTGCATCATCAGTATCCTCTGGACCTGGTTAATATGATTGAATATAAAGGGAAATCAGTGCAGAAACAGTAATGAGAACAAAAAAGTTTATTCACAGAAATGAGTATATAATACATTTTTATGCTTAGAAAGGAGGACAAGAGCACAAAAATGGTGACAAGAGATGCCTCTCTCTTTAGGAAAAGGTATAAGAGCTATATACAAAATAAATATTCGCTATAATTTACAGCAATTGTTCCTCTGAATCTTATTTCTTCAGTGTATTCAGCTTTCTCTTTTTTGTAAAATTTTTGCAATTTTGAATGTTTGCATTACTTTCTTACAATAATTGTTTAGTAGGGCATTGGAGGAAGCAAATATCAGCATTTTTTACATTTTTTCTATGCTATGCCCAGCATCACAATCATTTAGAGGTAAGAAGGCATCATTATCAGAAAGGACAGTGAGTGAAATGTCCGTGGCCAAATTCCTTTGATACATTGATTTGATAAAATCAGGACACTGTGACAGTTTATCAATGGTTATATAGTTAAACAGAATCGCGTTTACTACAGATTCATGCGGATAAAGAATCCTTCCCCTGCTTATACCCTGAATGTAACTGTTATTGTCTGGTAAGCTATCCTTTGTTTCTTGGCAAGTAAGTAAGTCTTTACAGGAGCTACACTTAAATTTGTTCACAACAGCATACACATAATAGCCAGCAAGGTATGTTGTAACCGGGAAAAACATCCATACATTTATCAACATCATCTTGACTGGCATCAATATAAAAAAAAAATCGTTATTTCCGGACTCTTGATTATTCATGCACTACCAGTTCGTTTCTTCGAAGATCTACGGTTCGATGTTTTTATTATTAAAAGTTATTCTGAGATCAAACATTAACCTCAGTTTTTTCCACACTCGAACACTTGTAAGGAAATGTTGTAATTGCTGCCAGCAAGTCGACGATATTTACCAAATCTATTTTCAAGTTGATCGGTTTGAAATTTTCCTGGGAAGACATTTCATTTTTAATTTTTCTACACAGTATTTTGTGATTTCTATCATTCCACTAGTTGTGCGTTTTAAGGCAGTGAATGTTTCCCTACTCAGCTTTCCACCAGTTTTAGTAATGTTATTCCAGAGATCTAACCAGAAATGGAATTTCTGTAGGAAAATATACTTCTCGTCATTTACATTATATGCTAGTAGAGTAGCATATCTTTTGTGAAGCCGAGTACCTTTATGTGGATGCTTTACATTCATTATGGTCCACCAGAGATAAATGAATTTAAAATAATTTGCTACATCTCCAGAATTTGGCCAACAGCGTTCTTTTCCCGTTGTCAAAAGTGCTTCTATGACATATTCATTGAAAATTTGTAGGGCAAGGCTGACGTTTTGCCTTTGATGTAAGTTTGTATGCATATCTTAGGAGGGAATCTGCTTCTAAATTGTGTAATTTATGCAAAGTGGCAATGGAGCATTACATATTTTGGGTGCAGTATGGAATGCACTCTCAAAGGGAAAATCAGGAAAAATCATGTTTTTATCAGCATCTCTTTGATTGATCCAGTTTTACTCCCAGTAGAAACATTGCCATTGCCACTTTTCATTAAAATAGTGAGGATGCATTTCTGAATTTCCTATCCACTGCACCTAACTGTATGAAATACAGAAACTTGCAGTTAATATACCTTCAAAATGTAAACTTAATATTAGTCAACAGCAGCCACAAATATTGCTTACCCTTGAGTGAGAAGTTGGTGCGAAGCTATCCCTTTTTATGGCTCTCAAGCAGATGTTCTCTTCTTTGGGAAAGCTGAAAAAATGAACCTTGGGCCCATTATTGTAATTCCCTTTACAAAGGGAACAGAACATCTGTGTGGCACTTTGTCAGGAGTTACACGTGTGTCTGGAAACCTTCCTTCTTCGACGGATTTAAGTATAACACTAGAAAGGTCACTGGAGATCGGAGGTTGCCAACTAGTAATGTCTCATTAGATGGCCTCGGAAAAAGTACCTACAACAATGCAAATTAAAAACAAATGGTTGAACAGTTTACAAAATATGAAAGTTGCAAGTACTGAATTTTCATTTAAAGTCATCAGCAATGACTGATAATGTATTCCATAATCATTTGTGTTAATAAACTGTTGTTTCTCATCATAACTTCCACGCTGATTTTCCACCATTATGCAGCATATTTAATCATATTAACCAGGTTTAGAGGATTATGATGTTGTTAAAGACTATAAAATATAATGATCTAACAAAGCAATTAGATACTCTAGATAAAAAGTAATAAATAACACCAAAAAAGGGATTTTGACGGAGGAAAAATCTATTTCTGGGGAGAGACCTGTGTCGCCCGGTGAAAA
Organism: Macrobrachium nipponense; assembly: GCF_015104395.2. Lineage (NCBI taxonomy): Eukaryota > Metazoa > Arthropoda > Malacostraca > Decapoda > Palaemonidae > Macrobrachium > Macrobrachium nipponense. Next base: position 29,591,085 of record NC_087216.1, on the reverse strand, counting down.
GGTCCTTCTTACTACTTTTCTGATATAAATAATTTCCAAATATACCAGAGAAAGTTAAACCATTGGTATGCAGAGGTTACTACCCTCGCGCGAGCACCTCAAGGGCGTCGTGTATAAAGAAAGGGCGTGTGAAAGCCACTAAACACAGGTACTCTTCCAATTAGATTACTCCTTCGTCAATACATGAACACGGGATGTGCCGTTACAGCAGTCTCAACCACACCGCTCCGACTCCCCCAGCCCCCGCCCGATGCGAGCACCATCTTACATCCTTCTGTAATAGATTTCAGTAATGGCTTGGAAAGGAATGGGATGGGAAACAGGGTAGGGTTTCACCGGGCGACACAGGTCTCTCCCCAGAAATAGATTTTTCCTCCGTCAAAATCCCTTTTCTGGGTCGACCTGTGTTCGCCGGTGAAAAAATACAAGAGAATGCCTTCCAAGCTCATGAATTCAAATTAATACTAAGGATAACGAAAACATCATTAATAGATAAATCTTCATTAAGTAATTATCACTAGTATATAAACTTAATGTCTAAACTTAAGAATATAACTTATATTATAACTTAATCACTAAATATGCATACATAAATCAAAATGTAAAAGACTCATATACATTTCTTAATACAATATATACAGGTAGGATTAAGCACAATCCAAGATTGATCGATATTCTGAAGAGGAAAGCATGATACTTGGATGGCTGAATCTGATCTACCGAGGTGAGAGGCATCGTGGCGAGAGTGGCAGGTAGAAAGGTGAAAGTATAAGGAATGGGACGAAATTGAAGGAAGGAAAGTTAGTCCGGAGAGATTAAACTCCCCGCCGCTATAGTGGAAAATTTTAAGGCTTGAATATTTCTTAGGTAGTGGCGTTTAAAGACCCGAGGAGATTTCCAACCCGTATACTTCTTAAGGTCATCAAAATTCATATTTTGAAAATAATTAATTGAGGTAGCTATAGCCCGAATATCATGAGCATGTGGAAAAGATTCTGGATTAGCTTGTTTTATGAAGTAGAGTATTTGCTGTCTAATACCTTGAATGGAGATAGTACCCCCTTGCTCTCTGGAAAATAAAGGACCGGAGGAACATGAGGAGGATCTAGCTAAAAAGGCTTTAAGAGTTACCACAGGACACAGGGATGTATCCTGAGGTAGAGGTATAATTTTCCAAGGAGACCATCTATTTTGAGGATCTTCATTTTTAGCTAGGAAACTCCTATCCGGAGAGAGCAGTACTTCTCCTGATGGGAGGAAATCTAAGTTCTCAGGATTACGTGAGAGAGCTGCTAATTCTGATATTCTGGCACCTGAGGCCATGGCTGTAAGAAACAATGTTTTTCTCAGCAGAGAAATGTAAGAGCAAGATTCGTTGTTGGTATCCGAGGCTAGTTTCAAAACATCGTTTAAAAACCAAGTGACCTTTTGAGGACGAATTGTAGGTCTAAGTCGAGCACAAGCTTTGGGAATGGATGAAAAATAAGAATCTGCTAAATTAATATTAAATCCGACCTGAAAAATCTTTTTCAGAGCCGACTTAATCGTAGTAATAGTACTAGCGGCTAGGCCTTTATCAAACAAGGTTTTAAAGAATGAAATGGCCAAATTTGGGGTCATTTGAAGAATATCCAAATTCTTTATAAACTCCGCTAACTTCTTAACAGCCGAATCATATTGCCTAAGCGTTGAATCCCTTTTGTCAGATTCTATGAATAAGACGTTCTCTGGATCAATATTTGCATCTTTATGAGCTGCAAATTTCATGAAGTCCACAAAGTTAGGGTTTGAACTATTCTTGAGGAAGCTGACACAGTCTGAGTTTGGACTATTTGTGTCAACTTTGGATGTGGGATCCGTCTGGGATGGAGTTTCAGCTCTAGTAGGAGCGGAAACCAATTGCTCTTGGGCCAGTTGGGTGTTACTAGGGCTACTGATCCTTTGAAGAAACGTAGTTTGTGTAATACCTTCATCAGAAGATTCACTGGAGGGAACAGATAAATCTTCTGCCAGTGGTTCCAGTCCAAGGCTAATGCGTCCATGGCATAGGCCTGAGGGTCCAGGTTGGGGGCTACGTAGCAAGGTAGTTTGTGATTGGTGCATGTCGCAAACAGGTCTACCTGGAGATCTGGAACTAGTCTGGTTATCCACCGAAACGAATTCATGTCTAGGGACCACTCCGATTCTAAAGGCTTGGTTCTGGATAAAGCGTCCGCTATAACATTTTTCACTCCTGCCAGATGTGTTGCTGACAGGAACCAGTTTCTTTTTGCTGCCAAGGAAAATATTGCTACTAGAACATGATTCAGATTGGGTGATTTGGAACCTCCCTCTGTTTTATGCAGTGGACTACCACTGAATTGTCTGAGACTATCCTCACATGACTTGTCTTGTGATGATGCAATTGTTTCAAGGTTAGAAACACTGCCATTGCTTCCAACACATTTATGTGAAATTGTTTCATATTGAGTGACCAGGTTCCCTGAAACATTTGGTGTTGGGAGTAACCCCCCCAACCACTGAGTGACGCGTCTGTATGAATCGTCACTTGAGGAGGGGGAATTTGTAAAGGAACTGATTTGGTCAGTTTCTTGGACTGTGTCCATGGGAGTAGTCTCTTTATTAAAACGGAGGGAATTGTAGATACTTTGTCTCTTAAATGTATCTTTGCTCTCTTTCTCCAAACTCGATTGATGTCTTTGAGTTTGGCTTTCAGTAGGACGTCTGTTACTGAGGCAAATTGGAGTAAGCCGAGAATTCTTTCTAAAGCTCGTCTTGTTATCCTTTTGTTCTTGATAAATTGTTTTGTTGCTAATGCTATCTCTTTGACCTTCTTGGGTGGAAGAGATAGCTTGTGATCTTTTAAGTCCCAATGAATACCCAGCCAATCGAACTGACTTGCTGGTTGTAGCCGGGATTTTTCGAAATTCAACTGAAATCCTAGACTTTGCAAGAACTGAATTACTTTGTTTGTTGCTTTGTGGCATTCTTCCACTGTTTTCGCCCAAATGAGCCAATCGTCTAGGTAGGCTACTAGCATTATTCCTTGGTTCCTGAGTTGTTGCAATACTGTCTCTCCTAGTTTCGTAAATATCCTGGGAGCAATGTTGAGGCCGAACGGCATCACCTTGAATGCATAGGATTTTCTGCCTAAGCGGAAGCCTAGGTAGGGAGAGAAATTTCTTGCTATCGGAACATGATAATAAGCGTCTGTAAGATCTATAGAGGTGGTGACGGCCCCACGGGGAAGTAAGGTCCGTACCTGCGAGACAGTCAGCATACGGAACTTGTCGCAGAGAATGTAAGAATTCAGTTTGGACAAGTCCAGAACTACTCTCCTTTTGTACGAATTCTTCTTTGGAACAGTAAACAGACGTCCCTGGAATTTTAGGCTTTTTACTTTCTTTATAGCCTTTTTCTGTAGGAGATCTTTGGTGTATTCTTTCAGATTCGGTGTAGGTGTCTGAAAGAAATTCACCGGAGGAGGTGGGGACCCCTTCATCCACTTCCAACCCAGACCCTTGGAAACAATACTGTGTGCCCAAGGGCTGAAGGTCCATTGATCTCTGAACCGGTACAGTCTCCCTCCTACCCGGTCCTTCTCATTGATTATGGGTCGGCTTGTATCCTCTACCACCCCTTGCGCCTCTGGTTCTAGGTCCGCCACGTTGGCGGAACTGTCCTCTAGCTCTATTACCACCGGATTGTCTAGGGTATCCTCGAAAGGCTCCGGTGGCTTCGTAGGCCGGGTTAAATGCCGGAGAAGACATCCATGCTGCTGTGGCTGGTGACTGTCCGCCCTGAGGTGCGGGTACAATCATAAATTGTTGTGGTTGAGGAGCTTTTGATGTCGAAGGTTTCGACGCCTGGGCTGGAGGATTTGCTTGTTGGCGTTGCTGACTACGGAACCCCTTGTAAGTAGTAAAATATTTCTGTTTCTTTTTCGGGTTCTGGTGCTTCGTTGTAGGGTCGAACTTCCGTTTGGAAGAGAGACCCCAACGAACTCGAAGGTTTTGGTTTGTCCTGGCCGCCTCCTGTAGCACCTTGTCTACTTCTTCTTGAGGAAAGAGATTCTTTCCCCAGAAGGAAGATTTGATCAGTCTATTAGGCTCGTGCCTAATAGTCGCCTCAGCTAATACATGCTTCCTGCAGCTCTTCCTGGCTGCAATGAATTCGTGGAGGTCCAGCTGATAAGTCTGTAAAAGACTCTTCGCTAAGACCTTGAAGAGCTGCTCTTCTTTATATATCGAAGCCACCAACTCCAGTGATGTCACTGCATTGATGGATCTAGCCAACCTTGATCTTGCCTCAAACTCTGCCTTAAGTAAGTTCTCCGGCAGTTTCGGAAGTTTTTCTGAAAACAGGGAAGATGCACAGTCTGCGTCTAGTTTCCCAACTGTGAAAGTCGACGGAACGTCCTGCCAGAATTTTCTAGTGGCTGGCATGAGGAGGGAGGTAGCGTCCGTCTCTTTGAGAGTCGGCATCGGCAGATCATCATTCTCTGCCTGAATTGTTAGCTCCGTGATCTTATCAGTGAACGGAGAAGGGATGTCTTGTGGAGTCGTAAAGATAGTCTACGATCCCTTGTGTGGAATTAGTTTAGTAATTGCACAACCCCAGTCAGTCAGAATGCGAGCCCAGACAGCTTGGGCTTGTTCCTTCGGGAAAATAACTGTTTCCTTAGGAACTTTATCCATTCTGACTAATGCGTTCTCCGTCAGTCGGACAAACCCATTGAAAGGAAACTGGAGTCCTTCTGGGTAAAACTCGAAATCCGACAACGGTCGAGTACCCAGACCTTCAAGGGTTAATGTGCCATCCAAGTATGGAGCGTGGAGGGCAAACCGCCAAGGGTTGTTCTTATCGAACGGCGGAAGTTTTGATGCATCCGGAACTCCCGATGGAACAGCTTGAGTTCTGGATTGGAGCAGACCTGCGATCATGTCTTTGATCGGCTTTTAGCTGCTCCGCCACTATATCAGTCACCGACTGTGTGGCTGTAGTGGAAGCTGGAGTAGGAGGGATTCTCTCATCCAGCCTCTCATCCACTACTTCTCTAAATCTTGACAAAAGTTTGTCCACGAGGAGGTCAGATTGCAAGTCAAGCTCCGTCGTTTTGGATTTAGCGGACTTACCCCTCTGTCCTTTAGAAGGAGGAGGGGCCTTGGCAGCTGGCGATGAATCATACAAAGTCGATGGCCTAGGGGCCGGAGACGACGCTGATTTCGCCAACGGAGTTGACTTAGAAGCCTTTGATGAAGGCTTTGATGCCTTCAAGGGCTTAACCTTGGGTCGGACTGACCTAGAACCTTCCCAAGGTGAAGGAACAGATTTATCAAAACCTAAAAATGAAGAAGAAGAAGAAGAGGGGGTAGGTGAAATGAAGGATCCTGCCGGAACCTCTACGCCACTTACCTGCTCATCCATCGGTTCCAGATGAATGTCCAGAGCAGCCACATCTCCCGTCAGTTGTTGGTCCTCTTGGTTTGGAGCCATAGCTGCTCGAATGGCTTCTATAATAGGAGCAGCTACTTCGTTCTTCACCGCAGCCGACGGAGAACCGGGGAACAAACAGGTTGCTAAAGTGCTATCCAGCACATAAGGACAGCCTTGTGGAGCATTGCGGCCGAACCATCCAGACACCACTGCCGAAGACTTGCCTTGGCCGTCTTCAAACTCTCCTCATCCGCCTGTAAGAGGGGATAGGATTAAAAGGGTCGTATTGACTAACAATTAAACTAGAAATATGTCTATATTAACATAACAAGAAAGAATCGTGTACACATTTGTTACTTGATCTTACCTCATCGTTCAACAAAATTGAGGTCAATTCAAAGAACCACGCACAAGACTCCGGAAACCAGACCATGTACGGGGTCTGACCTTCTTCTGCTATGAAGGAGATCAAACAATGAGTGTGGGACCGGCAGCAGTCATGTCCCACCGGATCATTGAAGTTCCCTGGACAGCTTTGGACGGCGCAACAGACTTTCTGTAATATAATATTTTAAATAAGTACATACTCTCCTTATTGAAAATGGACTAACTTAGAAAATAGAGCATGCAAGTATTCTTAACCTGGCATGCATGTAAAAGGTTCGCCGGAGCTAAAACCACTAAATGGAGAGTGTAACGTATGTTAAATAGAAGGATTCACAATTTTATTCCGTTATATCCCGGAGGTCCGGTGATCTCCGGAGAAATTGAAAATCCAGTATCAACAAGGTAGATCCACATTTCTTTTTTAGAGAATTATTCTTAATATTGCTAATCTCCGGTGAAATCCGGAGCAATACTACTGGAGCTGAGGATGGGTACCATATCAAGAAACCGGAAAGCCTATCGAGGGGAGGTGTCTCCCAATCGACATAGGCAATGCCGGAGATGATGAACAGAACATCTCATAAAACATGATTAAAATTAAATAATGTTTCTAATGGTAACCTCTTAAAAAGACGGAGTTTCCATCGGCGGAGCTCCGGCGAACGGAGTTCTGTAAGGTAATTCTTATTGAATTACCTACCACTCCACCCTTTCCTTATCTTCCCCAAGCCATGGCGGGGGAAGAAAGGAGGGGGGGCTAATGGTAAAACATGTTGGGAAGGAATACCGTAAGAAAACGCAAATGGCGGCCGATAGTGGTTGATCTTAACCACGATGTTAATGGACCATTCGAAATAACGTATCGCGGACCACCAAAGATAGAAATACCCATTAAAGTTAATTCTTTGGTAAAGTCGGGGAACACTATGGAAAGTGGTTTCCCAAGACCACTTTTATAATTGGCATTAAAACCTGGTGGTACACTATGATACAATGTTATCGGTCTGGACCAAGAACAGGGGCCTAGGCTAAATATGTTCGAGAATGGTACCACAGCCTAGCTCAAGTATGAAAGCAATGGAATTACCTTGAATGAAAACATAAAATATGAGAGTCTATCTAGATTAAACTAAAGCCTAATAACCTCAATACGTAGCCAAGCTTAAAAGTACTATAAGGCCACGAAAGAGGGGGATCAATCCAGCCTCTCTCGAACATGGAAGGGGAAAATCTTTCCCCAATTCCATGTAACCTATGTACTTAGAACTGTTAAGATAGTACTTAACTGAGTCTAACAAAAGGGGGAAATAATCCAACCTTGCTAGCAATAGTGTTCAAGCGGGCTACTATAAGGTAACTGAAAAGAGGGGGAGGTATCCAGCCTCTTCCAGTACTAGACAGTAGTTATTACAATTCGTATATGAACGAAAAAGCTCTCATCATAAACTATAAAAACAAATAATAAACGGATAGTCATAAATAAATAACATGAGTAAGCGAGGAAGGGAGGACTAGAGTAAAACACCACGGAAGGCCAACCGTCACCGCGGCCTGTTTGGCCTGCCGCGGTGTTTCACCCTATAGACTAAAACGGCAAGGAATCCTTCTCAACGCTTTAAGATAATGCTTGGACATGCAAGATGTTAATAAATACCAAATACTTCTAACTGTCCAAAGGAGCTCTCTTCCTCGCTTAATCAAGACTATCTAAAAATAATAACGGGACTCGTGACGTCCAATACAATGAAATCCGCTAATACGAACAATCTCATGTAAAATAAACTGAATTATAATTGGAACAGTAATAACACTGTGAGACGTACGATCGAATGTGGCAGTAAAGAAGAAAGCGAATAGCAATCTCAAAATACGCGTAGGGGCAGACCGAAACAAACATGCTTTGTTTACGATCGGTTGTTTGCACATGGCTGGTACCATGCTCATATAAAAACCCCAAAATTACGTGGATTATACCAATTCATAAGCTGTTTTTAATGAAAACAGAAATTATGGTACTTAACATTGGTCCAGGTGAAGGTAGAGCTTCAGCCATGATGAAATAAATCCAAAATTAGCAGAAAAACACAGGCACAATTTGAAAGAGTACGATGCTCACGAGTCCAAAAGAAGGATGAAAGATGGCGCTCGCATCGGGCGGGGGCTGGGGGAGTCGGAGCGGTGTGGTTGAGACCGCTGTAACGGCACATCCCGTGTTCATGTATTGACGAAGGAGTAATCTAATTGGAAGATGACCTGTGTTTAGTGGCTTTCACACGCCCTTTCTTTATACACGACGCCCTTGAGGTGCTCGCGCGAGGGTAGTAACCTCTGCATACCAATGGTTCAACTTTCTCTGGTATATTTGGAAACTATTTATATCAGAAAAGTAGTAAGAAGACCTTTTCACCGGCGAACACAGGTCGACCCAGAAATACAGAACTGGGAATGGTAACTTGTGGCCAGGATAAAACTCATCGCTGTGTTTTGAGTGATCACACAGGCCTTGTCAATTCAAGATGACGTTGGCTGACTTCCCAGGTTAAGTGCGTTTACTTTTCCAAGATCGCTCTGATGGGGTCAGGTAGAAAAGGCAGAGTTGTCATATCTACGGGCATGTAAGTCTCATTAAATGCTTCCCGCAGATATAATCCTTCTTAGGAGGATTCGCTTTAGACCTTGGGAGTCAAGGGAAAGGATTTGCTTCTTCCCTGTTAACTTTTGTTTATATTTTATTTTCATTCCCTATTCTATTTAGCTATTCCTTCTTTCTCTTTTTATAATTATAGATGCGCTGAATGGCCTGTTGGCTCCGGTGTTTGACTTGAGACATAAATTCGTAAGTTAATCAGTATTATGCCCTTAGAAAAGACAACCACTCATTCCTTCTTTGCATAACATTTTTATCAAAATCATCCAAGTCATTCACAGGACTCACTTTCTCTTTTCTTCTTTGGAACATTGAAGATTCTACTATATAGATTCCTGCCTCTCTTGCTTCCTTGCCAAGTCTACGAATAGTCATTTCTGACACTTTAGTTGCTTCAGATGTTCTCTGGATAGCCTTCGAAACATCCAGGTCCTGGAAACATCAATTACAGGACCTTAATGATGTTTTTATAAAATGAAGTATTTCAGGAAATTATAGTCTATTTCCTTGGCCTCATGTGGTGGGTGAAAATGTTTACGGGAGTCACTTGGGCTGGGCTGTCCATACTTATCACAGAGGGTGATCGAGAGCGAGTATCCTTTAATGATATTGACCATGACCTTTTAAATCCTCTTAAAAATCAAAGGTCCCCTGAACTCAGATCTAGCATCGCCGGGGAAAAAATATGCCATATCTTCATTTTCATTGATGAAACTGAGGTTTTAACGAAGAATATACGAAATGAGATATATTCAAAGTATCTGATGCAAATAAAGAACCACATTTCAAGAAATGAAAACTATTTCAGTAGACTCCATGAAGTTAATATGATTACCATAACATAAAAATTGGCACGTATGATATCTGTACAAGCCACACCACAGCGATCTTAGAAAAGTAAACGCACTATAGTAGCTGACGAATATGTAGGAATGCTGGAGGACTTAAACTCTTCAGAGGAGAGTTTGAAAAAAAAAAAACAGGTTCGGTGTCCAGGGAGGATGAGGAAGGGAACTTAAAAATGGAAATGGATACTGGAATGGGAACTAGTGAACCAAATACTGTGAATGAAAGGTTAACTGACCAGACAACAAGTGAAGTTGAAGATCCCACCAACTGGAATATGAAAACGGAGGGTGTGGGGAAAATGAAACTATAGCGTAATTCGTCAGTTCGGTGGTTAAATCTTGAAAGTATGGACTAGTGTATGTATTATATGTGGATCTACTATAATCTTTAACAATAACTGGGATATGATGATGGTTTTTAAAAAGAAATTTGAATTACTGAGAATTTTTATAAAATATAGATAACACGCAATATCATTTTGTAACACAGGTATATTTAACATTGTACTTTGATTTTTTTTATTTTCTTCTGTATTTATGGTAAGTAATATATAAATAATGTAGAGATTTTTGTTATATTTTCATAACAAAAGATTAAAAAAATAGACAACTGTTCGCAGGAAAAGCGTGAAGATAATAAAGTTGATGTAACAAATCATCCGCAAAAGAAACAGAAAAAAAAAAATTCCTGGTCATTATTCAAAAAGAATTCCCGGCGTTGAACCTTAGAATCATTCGAGGGTATCCGTTAATAATCGGATCTTTATTCAAAACGAAAGCCCACCTTAGTCCTCTTCTAAAACCCAATGTTATGTACAAATATACGCGCCCGAGATGTGATCACGGGACTTACGTGGGTTGTACGAAGAGGTTACTAAAAGTGAGAAAGTTTCAGAACAATCAGATATTAGGAACCACTCAAGTTACGTAAAACGTTTACTGCTAAAAAGGACTAAACAATCATAGGTCAATTACACAATGAAAACGACCTAACTACCTTGGAGTCCATTATGATAAAAAGGATAGTTCCTCCTTTATATGAGCAATCCTCTTCTGTTCAGTTGTCTGTTGCCTTAGGAGCGTTGCTTGTTCTTACGAAATTCTTGCAGTCACAGCCTTTCTATCGTGAGGAAATGGTAAGTGAATAATGAAGTGCAAGATTTTTTTCCCTTTACTCTATGGCCTTGGACTCAGAGTAAAGGCGAATGTGTTTGCACTTTGTAGTTTCACATTACTCGTGGCTATATACTTTATATTTCATATGAATTTGTATATATATATATCTATATATATATATATATATATATATAAATATATATATATATATATACAAATTCATATGAAATATAAAGTATATAGCCACGAGTAATGTGAAACTACAAAGTGCAAACACATTCGCCTTTACTCTGAGTCCAAGGCCATAGAGTAAAGGGAAAAAAATCTTGCACTTCATTATTCACTTACCATTTCCTCACGAAGGAAAGGCTGTGACTGCAAGAATTTCGTAAGAACAAGCAACGCTCCTAAGGCAACAGACAACTGAACAGAAGAGGATTGCTCATATAAAGGAGGAACTATCCTTTTTATCATAATGGACTCCAAGGTAGTTAGGTCGTTTTCATTGTGTAATTGACCTATGATTGTTTAGTCCATTTTAGCAGTAAACGTTTTTTTTACGTAACTTGAGTGGTTCCTAATATCTGATTGTTCTGAAACTTTCTCACTTTTAGTAACCTCTCGTACAACCCACGTAAGTCCCGTGATCACATCTCGGGCGCGTATATTGTACATAACATTGGGTTTTAGAAGAGGACTAAGGTGGGCTTTCGTTTTGAATAAAGATCCGATTATTAACGGATACCCTCGAATGATATATATATATATATATATATATATATATATATATATATATATATATAATGTGTGTGTATGTGTGTGTGTTTGTGTTAAATGCGCCGAAGAGAGAGTTTGCGGAACTTCATAATCTTTTCCTTCGTTTCAGGGTAGCCCGTCTGGCTGAGTCTTATATCTCTTCTTTATCAGCTAACTATAATAATTGACTCGGCAACTGTTTTCCTGGTCCTTACATTATATCCTTAAGTCATACACTTGATGTTATGGAAATCAATTCCTTTTCCTTCTCATCTGCTGTTGCGTGCACAGCTCCAATTATAATATTCTCTTTCCAGGCAAGCAAACGTTTCGCAGCTGGGACAATAAGGTAACGTAATTACCAGTATATGGCGTCTGACCAAGCTATAATTGCACACTTATGGTCAGACTTGAATCCCCCTACAACAAAAAGACTGACAAAGAAGAAGATATTAAAAGCATATAGAACCAGCTATTATATTCAAGACAAAACAATCGGGAAAGCTATAAACTCCGATAGACAAACAAGAGGATTGATTCTATGGACAGATAGGAGTCAATAGAAACTACGAGACATAACAGCGCCCCAGTGGCGTGATCGGTATGGTCTTGGCCTGCCACCTGAACCGGGAGAAGAGATGTGTATTTCTGGTGATAGAAGTTCACTCTCGACGTGGTTCGGAAGTCACGTAAAGCAGTTGGTCCCGTTGCTGAATAACCATTGGTTCCATGCAACGTAAAAACACCATACAAACAAACAAAAGAATACAAGACATAACTGAATATGCAAAGGAGTTCGAAAGGTATTACTAATGAAATACAGGATATCATGTTAGGCTGGTACATCGAGG
>NC_087216.1:29548273-29578544 GCF_015104395.2 Macrobrachium nipponense | reverse complement strand
GGTACATCGAGGAACAGCTACAGAAGCATTGGACATATTTTAAGGCTATATTCCAGTGAACTTTATCTCGCTTGCGATTTATTTTTTACCGTAAGTTGTCACAAGCCCTGACAATCATTGACCGAAGCCAAAGGCTACATAGTTCCCTTTCTATCAGTTTGTGACATGTCAGCTCGGTCCGAATTGACGTCACCCGTGAACATTCCAACTCGATGGAAGCCAATTACTGAGTTGATCTTATCTGGACTATTTTTTTTTTTTCTTTTTAGGTCCAACTTTTGAGAAGATTTACTCCATCCTTCCTATCGTGCGTCTGACCTTTGACTTAATCTTCCTCTCTTGGCCCTTTTCCCTTCTACCTCTCGTAAACTCAGTTTCTCGCATCTTTTGATTGATAGTCTCCCTCGTCCTTCTTTATAGTCCCTCACTTCCGTGTTCCTTTTTAGGAACATCTTTTTCAAGAAGTTCGTTACAGTTTCGTCATGTAATTCTTCGTGCGCATCGACACTTTCTTTTTTATCATTATTTCCTTTTCTAATCATAATTACGTCCTTAGACGTCTATTTCTTATGTGAGTTTTTTACTATCGTGTGCCGATGAGTTTCCACACTTCTGGCGAAACATGTTATCAAGATGATTACGCTTTACTTATCTATTTACGAAATCAAATTTGTTGGCACGTTAATCGAATATGTTCAAGAATAATTTGACGATAAGAAAAAAAGTTTCAAATCCAACCTGCCTCGTGATTCAAGAAAAGGTTTATCGTAAGTATAAGTCTATCAATCTAACCATCTTTTGTTATCAGTGCCTAATAATTCATTTGGTGTACTTGCAGATTTCCACATTCTCTCTCTCTCTCTCTCTCTCTCTCTCTCTCTCTCTCTCTCTCTTTTTGCACCTCAAACGTTTGCTGTTTAAAAGTGTAAATAAAGCTGGAGAAATTGTTTCTGTGTTTCAAAGAGATGGAAGGCCTCATTAACTCTACATATATGTAATAAATGTTCTACCGGTGTTATGCACTGTAGACAGTTTAAGAATTTAAATAACTGTTATGTTACCGAAAAAAAAATACTAGAAAATTTGAGAGGAAAATGTTTCCTTCAGTTGATAAGACACATCATGATGAGACACAACTTGACGAATGATCAATATAGACCAGCAAGGACCATGACTGATGCCCACCCAAGTCTAATGGTGACACCACTTCTGAAGATGGGTGGCCTCTTGACTACTCGTCTTATATCTACACTAAGGGGTTGGTTGCCTGAGGTGCCTTTCCTTACAACATCAGGCATGGTTTATTATTTGGCAAAGGGGTTTTTACGACCGCATGCCCTTGCTGTCATCAACCACAATTATTGGCGGTGGGCCTCGACTTTGACTAAAAAGTCCACCTGCAAGGCAGCAGTTTCCACAGTTATTGGCGGTGGGCCTAGTCTTTTGCTAAAATGTAAGACTTCAAGGCAGCAGCTGTCCTTTTAGACGCCTTTTACGACACGCAGGACCTACGGTGGTAGTATTCTTACACCCCTACCACAGAGTGGGGCCTCTTGATTACTAGGTGAGCTCAAATCAAGAATTGAGTTGAACGTAGAACCTTCTGGTTACCAGACCCCAGCTAAAACCATTAGCCTTTGCCACAGGACTCTCCACAAAAAAAATTTATAAAAATTTCCCAAATTCCAGTATGCGCAAAAATATCAAATTGACACATCTTGATACAACATCAGCAATAATATCAGCCTATCCTTTAATATTCTTGACCCATGAAGCCCCAAGAATTTATATAAAACTCTGGGTGCTCCTATGAAAGCCTGGTTGCTTATTAAGAAGTATGAAGGCATTTTGAAAGCGAAGAATAAAGGTTGATTTGGAAGGGAAGTCTCACTGCTAATTTCACAAATTTCCTCATACGATCTGAAACTGACCTCTGTCATAAACGATGCAATGGTCAGCAGTTTGTTGATTTTTTATCAAAATGATCAAACCATTCCTTCTGTACTGCAATGGTTGTTATGTTCAGTACTACCTAGCTCATTTTGACTTCCAATTGCCTAATAAAAATCAGTATAATGAATTATAATTTCTATTTTCATCCTCATTATTTTTCACTTGCCTAAATAGCCTGAATTGTTCTTACTAGCATACTTACCCATCTACGATGGGTGATAAAATACGGGTGCAGAAGTGAAAAATTTATATGTACTATTTGTTCAGCAATATTAAAATAAGGGCGATTTTTATACATACCTACTACAGAACCTCTTTGTACACAATATTATCAGTTTGTCCACAACTTAATTTCAAGTTGGCAGAGTCAGTTGCTCTGCTCATCACCACATACAGTTGGCCATGCGTGAACATGGGTGACTGCAGAAACACACCAACACGATCCAAAGTCTGGCCCTGCGACTTGTTTGCAGTGAATGAGAAGGCCAGGTTGATGGGAAACTGCCTACACCGTAACTGGAACGGAAACTGTTTGTCCGAAGGCATCAGAGGAATCCGGGGGATGAACAGACATTTGCCGGTGTGAGGGCCCATTGCTATCACTGCTTCGATGACGTGGGAGTTTAGCTCCATAACGGTGTACCTCGTTCCGTTGCAATGTCCATTGGCAGTATCGAAATTCCGAAGCAACATTACCGGGCAGTACTTCTTCAACGTTATTTTGTGCACTGGCAGTCCCGATGGATTTAAGTTATTCAAAAAATCTTGCGGATATTGATGATAATTTTCATCTTCTATTGTGTCCGAGCTGAAATATTCGCGACTTTTTCCGGGAAAGTTGTACAGAAATCCTGTAAGAAAAATCGTAAATTAACTAAGTCTACGGGAATAACCAACCTCGTTTCACGGTCAGAAACAGCTCCGTTTCAGGGAATCCCTTTTGACCCCCAGCCCCTACAAAGGTTGGATGAAACCCCATTACAAACCATCTTAGGGGTCCCCACTATAACCCTGCCAAGTTTCATGCCCATCTGACCAGCCGTTTGGCCGTGATTGAATGACAGACAGACAGACAGACAGACAGACAGACAGACAGACATTACGTCCATTATAGTATGATTGTTCTAATTTTTAAATATCTAGCAAAATATTCCCAGCCCCTCCTAAATGAAATTTAGATTCTCTACACTTCTTGCGCTTGACTTCTAAAGAATTCAGTCCATTTTATACTCTCCAAATATCCTAATACTATTGTTATCAAAAGAAATAAAAGTAATCGCAATCTACGAAAACAATCACACATCCCCTTTTCTGCAACTCTCAACACATCAAGAAACTCTCGCCTCATCAGAAGAAATTGCTATTTTCCTCACGTTCAAACAACTTTTTCTCCTCTGCAACTTGAGGAAAAGTTTCACCCCAAAGTCCACAAAGGAATAATCTTTGTCATTTTAATGGACAATTCAGAGGATAAAAAGAGAGCTGATTAGGTTACGCAATGACTGGCAACAACGTCGTAAGTAATGATAAAAGAAAATAAATGGAAATGAACATTAAAACTTCTTGGATACCAAGTCTGCTTGAAAATGTTCGTATGATAATACATTCCCCCCCCCCCCCCCCCCACCCAGTATATACTTCTCTATTAAGTGAATGCTCAGAAAGACGTTCCAACGCTAAGAAATAAGTTCAGCTTATACTCCATTGAAAGGTTTAAAATAGTAATTATGATGGAATTAATATCAGTGTACTGTACCTCCTTTGTATGTTGACAAGGAAAAAAAAGGGAAACCATTAGTCTCGTGAAAAACAACCGGAAATAATCCTTACTCGTAAGTCTGTAAAAAAAAATTCTGTACTCACGCTTGAGAACCTAATTGTTGCGTCGTCCCTTACGACGCTCCTGATTAGCTGTTGATGAGCCAATCACGGGGCTAGAAACTCTCAGTTTCTCACAAGAATTCACACAGGCTGGATGTATGTTTCACCTCTCCTGAGGGATACGTCTTTCAAAAGCATCCATCAGGAGAGGTGGAACATACACCTTGCCTATGTGAACTCTCGAAAGAGACTGAGAGTTTCCAGCTCTGTCACTGGCTTATCAACAGCTAATCAGGAGTGCCGTAAGGGACGGACCAAGACATCAAATGCACGGCTGATGTGAATCAACTATAGCGTCACTACACTTATACTACAGTAGCAGTAATTAACTTGTTAACGTTAGTTCGCTTAAAATGTGTAATAAGAGCTAAACATGTTTTGCATTCGTGTCATTTATATGAAAGAAATAACGGTTAATTTTTCATCATTGGTTATCAACGATAATCATTAATTACCAATTTGATTTCTAAGTACTAGCTTATTAGACCGGGTTTTTCTAAAGAGGAGACGACTATGATTCCCACTACTCCAGATTCCACATTCCCGTGTTGTATCTGACTGACGTCCGGATTTTTCTTCACAGAATTTGTACATAAACTTCCGTTCATTCTCTGACGAGAATAAAAGTGGCGCTTTTGGAATGTCCGACCCAATTAATTAATTTCAAATGATAATGTGATGTTCTGAATTATTGGCCATCTACTCTTCTCACTGATACTAGAGATACAGACTTAACTGTAGCTTAAAAGGATTTTATACGTACGTTTAGATATAGATATAATATATATATATATATATATAATATATGTATATATATATATATATATATATATATATATATATACATAAACACACACACACACACACACACATACACCTTGAATTACCTTTGGCCTAATTCAACCAATATTTTATTTTTCCCAGTGGTAATAAATTATATATACCTTGTATATTACGCTCATACACACACAAACAAACAAACACACACACACACACACACACCACACACACACACATATATATATATATATATATATATATATATATATATATATATATATGTCTGTGTGTGTATGTGCGTAATATACTAGGTATATATAATGCATTACCATAGGGAAAAATCTGTGTGTGTCTGTGTGAATATTTTTCTCGTAAGCAGCTTAGAAATTCTGAATGATTTACCGACGAGTGTTAATGGAATGTTATCAGCTGGATGCTATATATAAAAATAGTACCCAAAAAATGGGGACTAAAGTGATTGGCACTTTAAGAAATATACTTCCATATTCATATGGAAGGCCTTGCAGAACTGAAGTAAGAAAGCAACAATTTTACCACAATAATGAAGAATTACAACTCGACAATGTGCAGGATTCGAGGTATGAGTCTGGTATTAGCAGGTAGGCTTCTACTGTAGGTGAATTTGATGGTATTCCCATCATGATTTGGCAGAATTTCCTCGTGGACGAATGTACTGTTGCTACCTTACCAAAGGAAGGGAGACCATTTTCACCTTCCAAAGTTCCTACTTTAATCTTTAACAAAAGTATGTATATATATATATATATATATATATATATATATATATATATATATATATATATATATATGTGTGTGTGTGTGTGTGTGTGTGTGTGTGTGTGTGTGTGTGTATTATATCTATATCTGTAAACGTACGTATAAAATACTTTTAAGCTAGAGATAAGTCTTAGCATCTCCAGTATCAGCTAGAAATAAGATATATAAAATTCATTACCACAGGGCAAAATAAAAAATTGGTTGAGATGGACTAAATATAATCAAAGAATATGGAAAAAACAGAAGAAACGACAGTGTCCTGAGGAATACCACTGAGGGGACCTGCGAGCAAAATGACACAAGTTGATTCTGTGGATTAATCAGTGATAAATAAAAAAGGTCATGAACAGGAAGGCCAGCTAACAGACCAATTTGCTAAGCTATATTAAAAGCCCTGTCCATGTAAGCTGCATGGACTGAAAGGCACCTCTGAACCTTGCATTCTGGAATCCATATGAAAAGAACTTGATTCTGCAAATAGTTTAAGATAGCGAGAAAAAAGAATGCGAATCTGAAAATAAATCTGTTAAAGATTTAAGTAGGTGCTTTGGGAGGTGAAAACGGTCTCCTTTCTTTGGTAAAGTTAGCCCTAGTGCACTCTTCCGTGAGGAAGTTCTGCCAAATCATATTGGGAATGCCATTACAATAACCCAGAGTTATTATACTTGGAATATTCCACGTTTTTATGGTAAAAATGTTGCTTTCTTGAGTCCTGCAAGGGTGTTCTTCAAACATGAATATGGAAGCATATCTCTTAAATACTGCCAATTATCTTAGTCCTGTTTCTTGGTACTACTTTTATATTTAGCATCCAGCGGATAATATTCTGTCGCGAAAACCATTAACGCTTGTCGGTAAACAATTCGAAATTTCCTACTTGGTCACGAGAAAAATACTCATAGCCTTCTTCAGCTAGGAAACGATGTCAGCCTTCAAATCACAAAACTTTAATCATTAACATTTTAATGGTCACATTACACAATAACAAGAGAGTTTGTGTAATGATTGGTTACAACTCGACCTGTTATAAATGCAAATAAAACAGGGTCAATAAGTTCAGACATCCCGGTCATATTACCTTCAATATCTTCGTGTAACACTTGACAAAATTTCAATCATTTACTATGTATACTTTGGTAAAATTTTCTTCATGATTAAAATAAATTGCCGTATATTCCTTAGGACATTTGCACTTTCTAATCTCATTTGCAATGTTATTTTCATTTTCTTGGGAAAATACTTAAATACCCGTTCCATTTAATGCTGTATGAAAAAATTTCGATTTTCAGGTCAGTCTAAAATCTATTCTCATTTTGGCACTTACTTTTTTTCTCATATTAAACAAAATAGTCAACATTCCCAAACTAGACCGGTGCAAAACTTCAAAATTGGGGAAAAGCCTCATAGTGGTTACAACAAAGGGGTCTGTGTTATTTAGCGGCCTCTTTTACATAAAAAGAAAAGGTAAAAAGACGTGGCACCACCAAAAAGAAAAGGTCTCTGTTCTTTCCCTGACTTGTAAAGATGTTTGAGACCCTCGGGTAATACGAATCACTCTGCGAAAGGAAAAGAAAAGAAGAAAAAGAAGAAGAAATAACACCGTCATTTCTCATAGTGGAAAGGAACTCTTTGACAGTTGCGTGCGGGAAAAAGAAAGAAAAATATTGGGTCTTATTCTGTCAAGTTTGACAACATTACGAATCCCAAAATAATAAAAAAAGACACTGAGTCCTTACAACAAGAAAGTCATTTACCAGTTTCAGGATATCTCAGAGAGGATATCACAGAGAGTATATTTTAGGTAGCTTTTTTTTGTCATTAGTGGTGAGATGTTTCGTAACTTTAGCTAAACTGATAGGGTATAACCCACTGGGGGCTACTAAACTTAGTATATACCTGAATCTATCTCGACAAAGCCACCATAAGGTGGTCAAAAACAATAATACAAGCTAATGAACATAAACTATAAGTTCAGAAGAAGAAAAAAAAAACCTGTTCAACTGAAAACAGGAGGATTTTTCCCTTGGCGAGGAATGTCACTTTTAAAATGAATAGCAGTCTTTTATTTGAAAAGTATCGAGAACCTAAGTTTGGCCTAGTTTATGGGTCATGAGTTTTCTGCTCAAATATATGTACAAAGAAATTGTTCCTTCTCATATCAAGAAAGCTATTCCGCAGACATTTACGAAAGCCTTTTCTTGTAAAAAAAAATAAAGGGGGGGGGCCGCTTCTCCCTCTCTAAAAAAACAGTTGGGGTGGGGGGTGGACAATGTTTTAAGTCTAAATGGAGCATTTTTTAATGAAAATCTTCAAAACCGAACTAATATATGTTGTATATATATATATATATATATATATATATATATATATATATATATATATATATATATATATATATATATATATATATATATAAAATTACCACATCACCGTGGTTCATATAAATTATTAGAGCTACAAATGTCCTTTCATATCTAATTCACTCTACCTCGGAATCAATATAATTTCATATATGTAAACAGAAGGGGAATTAACATATGAAAACATATTAATTCCGAGGTGGAGCGAATTAGATATTAAAGGACATTTGTAGCTCGAATTATATATATATATATATATATATATATATATATATATATATATATATATATATATATATAGTTTTTTTTAACAGGACGGATATCTATGTCTTCTGAACTCGTGGAAAACCAGTAGTTTTAATTTAAACTGAAAACGAAACGTTCTTCAAAATGAGATGAAAATGCTGGTTCTTTTAAACTGACGTGAGACATGTTTCCCCGTAATGGAGACACTCATTGTTTCCAAACTGTGGTGAGAGATTCATTTTCCCAGACTCATTTGGAGAAGTTTCTTTTGGGCAGAAAAAGAGAAAAAAATCGTATCCTTTTTTTCGTTTTAGATTGAATTAAGAGATTCGTATGTACAATAAAAAAGTTTATTTATTTTTTTACTTATTTTTTGCTGGAGGAATTTCTTTTAGACAAACGAGAGACTTATTTGTTCCACATTGCATCGGAAGTTTCATTTCCCTTTGTTTGTTTGTTTGTTTGTTTGTAAATGATGTTTTTACGTTGCATGGAACCAGTAGTTATTCAGAAACGGGACCAACGGCTTTACGTGACTTCCGAAACACGTCGAGAATGAACTTCTATCATCAGAAATACACATCTACCACTCCTCTATGGAATGCCCGAGAATCGAACTCACTGGCACTGAGGTGGCAGGTCAAGACCATACCGATCACGCCACTGGGCGCGTTCATTTCCCTTTGTATTTCTTTTAGGCTTAAGAAGAAATCTCTTCTGCATTAAAAGGTGGTGAGTGAATAATTTTCCAAAAATAAAGTTTTCTCCGAAAATATTTCTATGATAAAATCAGTATGTAGGTATTCTAAAACTAATACAAATTATGTTTCTTTGTACAATGAGAGACGAGTAACTTTTGAAAACAATATGGCTCAACCGACTTATATATTGGAATAATATTTTTCTTTTTTGTGTTTTTCCAAGATTTATGCCAGAAATTAAACGTCTGCCAATGAACAAAGCCTTTTTCTATTACGTATGCATCAATCCACTAATGATATTGACTTTAAGAAACGAGGGACAGAAGATTTCAATGAAATCTCTTAATTAAGAAGAACCAGGAAACGAAAATTAATGGCTCGTTTTGATTAGTGTACTTTCTTTTATCTATCTCCAGTTTTAGATTATTCTTATTTCATTCATTTATTCAATCTTCTGTACTTTTCATTCATTTTTTATCAGAACGTTAATTTTTTTATTTTACCTATTCATCATGCTTAGGGCGTTAGATTTATCGATGATAAACGAATCAGGAAAGACAAACAGCATTCTTTCATTATAAACAGCGTATCTTTCAGGGTCCATTCCTTATAGTAGCATGCTTGCATTAATTTGCCGGTAATGATGTGTTCATTTGAGCCTCATGTGATGGATGAATGGATGGATATTTTAGAACTTTTGTGATGGATGAATGGATGGAAGTTTTAGAACTTTTGTGATGGATGAATTGATGGATGTTTTAGAACTTTTGTGATGGATGAATGGATGTATGTTTCAGACCTTTTGTGATAGTGAATGGATGGATGTTTTAGAACTTTTGTGATGGATGAATGGATGGATGTTTCAGAGCTTCAGTATGTATGCTTTGGATGCAAAGGGATTTCCTCAATTGCATCTCTAACAAGGGTATTTTTTACAAACCTATCGGTACATTTCTACATTTCGGCAGAGATTCTACAACAATTCTGTGTTTTCATTGTATAGCCACAGCAATTTTTCTTTACCTAAAGAATCTTGTCTCCAACCCCTGTGATCAGGCTGTGAACTGACACTAAGCCAGTCATTGGGTGTCGTTACGCTAGTAAAAGGGCATTTGCATTGCCTCTTTAGTTGGTCAGCTAGTATGTATATATATATAAAATATATATTATATATATATATATATATATATATATATATATAATATATATATATATATAATAATTTTAGTAGAATTCTGACCCTACTGAAGTATTTGTTTGATAGATTTATCGCCAATACAAATTTTACTTCTTTAAATATAAAAAATTTCAAATTCACTCCCCCACAAACCCTACCATGCCTCACTCTCTCTCTCTCTCTCTCTCTCTCTCTCTCTCTCTCTCTCTCTCTCTCTCTCTTCTCTCTCTCCTACGTATGATATTTATGATATTTTTCTTCGCAAGTCGTTAAAATTTTCGCTTCTCTCATTGGAGTCTTGAAGGTTCCGTAGATCAATTTTAACTTAGTTGCAATGGAGAGATTTTCCCGCCTTAGGCACACGCCGGGAATCGTTCATCACATAAACGTTAACCGTACCTTACTACCAACTTCGGGAAAAGGTTTATGGTACGCATTTATTTTCTCTTGTTTAGTTTAACTCCTTCCTTTCCTCGTCACTGATCTCTCTGATTCCTCTTCCTTTCCTTGTCACTGATCTCTCTACTTCCTCTTGGACTTTAAGAGTAACTCCTTAGGTACAGTTGTTCCATGATATTTACGGAAGTATTCAATAATAAAACATTCCATTTTTATGTCTCTCCCGTTCTACAATGCTTTTGCCCATATAAAGATTATGTTTGCTTCTTTTTCATGTTCCACCAAGAACTGCTGTTAGCATGGAGAGTTATCTTACATTTTTTAGATATTCAACTGTTGATGTTCCGTAATGTTCCTCATGCCCTGCATATATATATATATATATATTAATATATATATATATATATAGTATATACATATATATATATATATATATATATATATATATATATCTATATATATATATATATATATAATCTATATATCTATATATATATATATATATAATATATTATATATATATATATATCATATTATATACTATAGATGTATATAAATATATATAGATATATATATATATATATATATATATATATATATATATATATATATATATATATATATATTTATATACTATATATATATATATAACATATATACATAATATATCTCATGTTCAGTGCCGGATATACGAGTAAAGAACAATTCTTAATCAAAGAGTTTACGCTGAACATATAGGCAGAATGCGGCTAGAAATATGAAGACAAGCAGTTACACCACAAACATTAACTGGCTCTGATTCTGGAGGATTTAGTTGGAGGAGTTAGTCGGCAAGAGCGACAGCAGACAGTAATTTCGACCTCAGCTGAGTCTTATAGCTCGAGACGTGTCACGTCTTCTGACTAGATTTTATGTCAAATCAGGTCTCGATTGTGGTGCGTAATTGACCAGTGAATAATGTATGAGAGTAGCCAGGCAAATGCACACACGAACACACAAAAACTGGTCGGAAGGTTTACAGAGGATTAGATTAACAATCGGAATACTACCACTCTCTCTCTCTCTCTCTCTCTCTCTCTCTCTCTATCTATCTCTCTCTCTCTCTCTCTCTCTCTCTCTCTCTTGACGGTATTATCTATCTACAAAATATGCATAAATGAATGATTTCCGAATCCAATAAACACAGACACGTTCTCCTAGGAGTAAAGCAACATCACATCCGGAATTAGGATTTGGATGTGTCAGAACATGAATGCGAAGATTCTAGTTGTGCATTAAGTGTTCGTCCTTTGTTCATTTGTGTTTCAGAGAGAGAGAGAGAGAGAGAGAGAGAAATAACGGACTATTACGTCCAGATGTTGGAAAAAAATTGGCAACGAAAATGTTAAATTTTTAATAAAAGAAAGAAATCGCATTTCTCTACTTTCTAATGGAAAACATTTCCTTTAAAAAGTCTGGCAATAACATGAAAGGTATGACTCATAAATGCACAAGTTCATTATGGAACAACAGCAGGGTCCATTCAGTTTCATTAATTAAATAATAAAAATGTTCGCATTTAGTTAAATGAACCCTTAAAAAAGTGACCGTCAAATTACAAACAGAATAACATCACCTCCTAATGAAGTGAATGCATCTAACTGCCGCTAGTCAGCACAAACTCTGCTTTCCAGTGGAATGGAATGGAATATAGAGTTTAGGCCAAAGGCCAAGCACTGGGACCTACAAGGTCATTCAGCGTTGGAAACGGAATTGAGAGGAGGTAGGTTTGAAAGGTGTAACAGGAGGAAAACCTCAAAGCAGTTGCACTATGAAATAATAATTGTTTAGCAGAGAGTGGATAGCAAGGTAAAAGAGATAATATGAATGGAGGTACAACGAAAGGAATAAAAGGGGTTGCAGCTAACGGTCGAAGGGACACCGAAAAAGACCTTCAGTAATGCCTACAGTGCACCCCGTTAGGTGCACTAACGGCACTACATCCATACGGAAACACTGCGTTCTAAGATTATTGCCAAATTTTGACCTGGTATTCAAAGTTAACCAAAGGACGTGTCGCCTCACGTGATATAAGAGACATTCCGAAAAAAATAATTGTATGTGATATGTGTCTGTGTATTTATGTTTGTGTGTGTGTATGCAGCGGGGGGGGTTGGGGGGGAAGGAGAAAAAGAGAGAGAGGAGAGAGAGAGAGAGAGAGAGAGAGAGAGAGAGAGAGAGAGAGAGCAGATAATTTATTCTAGCGATTTTACAGAATAATATTTTTGTTTGCCTACCTGTGTATTCCATCTTAGCGCTTGTGAAAATATACTATGGATGATTTCAGTATTTGTTCCTGAATTGGTAGGATACAACAAGTCTAAATGCTTCTTTGGAAAGTAATTGTTACTATAATCATTAGCAAATGCAACTACCTAATAAAAATTTAGATAAAATTCCTGGTATTATTATTAGTATTATTATTATTGTTGTTATTGTTGTTGTTGTTGTTGTTGTCCAAATATTATGTCTGACGCTAATCTTTAAAGGTACCAAATTACAGACAAATGATATTATGTTTAGTAGTATTAGCGATGCAAACGATAATAACAGCTTTCAGATTCGTACCTTTCCTTCAAAAATACCGGGAAGGAAAAAAAGACAGTGATAAGAGACCAAATCTTATATTTTAGTGCGCCAAGGAACAAAGGCTCCTAGATTGATATAACAAGGGACACGAAAAGCTACGTAATCGACTGCCAAGTAAACTAAAACTTACAAATAAAATCACAAAAACCACATAACAGAACAGTTACATCAAAAGGTTTTAGTTTTCTGAAGTAAAAACTATTGGCTTTGTCCGTCCGCACTTTTTCTGTCATCACTTTTTTTTTTTTTTTTTTTTACGCATTTTTTTCCGCCCGCCCACCCCCAAATCTTAAAAACCACTGAGGCTAAGGGGCTGCAAATTGATATGTTGATCATTCACCCTCCAATCATCAAACATACAATTGCAGCCCTCTAGCCTCAGTAGTTTTGAATCTATTTAAGGTTAAAGTTAGCCATAATCGTTCTTCTACCAACGATATAGGCCAGGCCATCACCGGGCCATGGTTTAAAGTTCCAAGGGCAGCGGCTCATACAGCATTATACCGAAACCACAGAAAGATACGTCTATTTACGGTTGTCTTGATTATACGCTGTATCGGCTGTACATAAAACTCGATTGCGCCGAAAGAACTTCGCGGCATTTTTTACACTGGTTTATTACGGATCACAGCCATTTGGATATTAGACAATGAAAGATTTGAGGAAGCTCTAACAAAAAGACGACGGAGAAGGAACTGGAGAAGGGAGGAAGAAGAAGTCAGTGGAAGATAAGAAGTCGGTGATTAAGAAAGAAGAGATAATAAAAGAAAAACTCCACCCTGTGACGGAAGCTGATACATTTATGTTTAGCGTTAAGTGATGGATGAGCCATGTCCTCGTCTTGAGCGGAAAAATCTGACCTATGTAAAAAGATAAAATAAAAAAAAATAAAAAAAGAAAACTACAAGTAATCTACTTGACTGTCAAGACTAGAAGGAGAAAAAAAGACGTTTTTGGCGACTTTGCGGAAAAAATATTAACTGGTAAACGTGAGGAGAGAGAGAGAGAGAGAGAGAGAGAGAGAGAGAGAGAGATTGTCATTTTATTCTTATAACAGCTTTTGGGCTAACTGCTTATGCCTGACTAGTGTTCGTAACATTGATATCCTGGATTTTTATTATTATTATTATTATTATTTTTTATATATATATATATATATTTTTTTGCTTTTATTTCTTGTTTTTTGTTTTTTTTTTTTTTTTTGCTCTATCACAGTCCTCCAATTCGACTGGGTGGTATTTATAGTGTGGGGTTCCGGGTTGCATCCTGCCTCCTTAGGAGTCCATCACTTTTCTTACTATGTGCGCCGTTTCTAGGATCACACTCTTCTGCATGAGTCCTGGAGCTACTTCAGCCTCTAGTTTTTCTAGATTCCTTTTCAGGGATCTTGGGATCGTGCCTAGTGCTCCTATGATTATGGGTACGATTTCCACTGGCATATCCCATATCCTTCTTATTTCTATTTTCAGATCTTGATACTTATCCATTTTTTCCCTCTCTTTCTCTTCAACTCTGGTGTCCCATGGTATTGCGACATCAATGAGTTATACTTTCTTCTTGACTTTGTCAATCAACGTCACGTCTGGTCTATTTGCACGTATCACCCTATCCGTTGTGATACCATAGTCCCAGAGGATCTTTGCCTGATCGTTTTCTATCACTCCCTCAGGTTGGTGCTCGTACCACTTATTACTGCAAGGTAGCTGATGTTTCTTGCACAGGCTCCAGTGGAGGGCTTTTGCCACTGAATCATGCCTCTTTTTGTACTGGTTCTGTGCAAGTGCCGGGCATTCGCTTGCTATGTGGTTTATGGTTTCATTTTTCGTATTGCACTTCTACCATATGGGAGAGATGTTATTTCCGTCTATCGTTCTTTGAACATATCTGGTTCTTAGGGCCTGATCTTGTGCCGATCGCTGTTATCATTCCTTCAGTTTCCTTCTTTAGCTCTCCCCTCTGTAGCCATTGCCATGTGTCATCGCTGGCTACTTCTTCAGTCTGTCTCATGTATTGTCCGTGCATTGGTTTGTTGTGCCAGTCCTCTGTTCTGTCGGTCATTCTCCTGTCTCTGTATATTTCTGGGTCTTCGTCTACTTTTATTAGTCCTTCTTCCCATGCACTCTTTAACCACTCGTCTTCACTGGTTTTCAGATATTGCCCCAGTGCTCTGTTTTCGATGTTGACGCAGTCCTCTATACTTAGTAGTCCTGTCCCTCCTTCCTTTCGTGTTATGTATAGTCTGTCCGTATTTGCTCTTGGGTGTAGTGCTTTGTGTATTGTCATATGTTTCCTGGTTTTCTGATCTATGCTGCGGAGTTCTGCCTTCGTCCATTCCACTATTCCTGCGCTGTATCTGATTACTGGTACTGCCCATGTGTTTATGGCTTTTTATCATATTTCCGGCATTGAGTTTTGACTGAGTATCGCCTTGAGTCTCTGCATATATTCTTTCCTGATCGTGTCCTTCATCTCTTGGTGTTTTATATCCCCTCCTTCCATTATTCCCAGGTATTTGTATCCTGTCTCATCTATGTGTTTGATGTTGCTCCCATCTGGTAGCTTTATCCCTTCAGTTTTCGTTACTTTGCCTTTTTGTATGTTGACTAAGGCGCATTTTTCTATTCCAAACTCCATCCTGATGTCCCCAGATACAATCCTTACAGTCTGGATTAGGGTATCTATTTCCTTGATGCTCTTACCATACAGCTTGATGTCGTCCATGAACATTATTATTATTATTATTATTATTATTATTATTATTATTATTATTATTATTATTATTATTATTATTATTATTATTCTAACCAAAATTCTTTCATGATTTTTAATGAATGACCACACATTCCTTAATGATAATTGAAAGTTTTGTTGCTATTTTTCTCTGTATCTGAAAATCAACCGTAGCAGGAAATAATCCAGTTTCGACACACTACCCCGAAGTATTCGACTTCTTTTAAAAGATCTAGTTTTTAATTTTCTGTAAAAGCAAACTGCTGAGATGGGTATCTGTCTGTCCTTCCGCACTTTTTCTGTCCACCCTCAGATCTTAAAACTACTGAGGCTAGAGAGCTGCAAATTGGCATGTTGATCATCAACACTCCAATCATCAAACATACCGAAGTGCACCCCTCTAGACTCAGTAGTTTGTTTATTTAGTTTAACGTTGAAGTTAGCCATGATCGTGTACCTGGCACCACCATGCTAGGAAAGCACTAAGAGGCAGCAAAACAGTGAAGCGTCAAATTCAATAACCGGTGGAACCAACATGAAATGGCTAATCCTTATGTGTTATGAATTGGGAGTATCAGGGTATTAGGAAAGGGTTATCCTCGCTCGCGTAGCCGAGCAGTCTAAAGGAAGTGTCTTTTTTTATTTATTTCTTCAATAAACGCATAGATATGTATACACATAGATTATTATGTATACATATACAGATATATATATACATATAAATATACACACATAAATGTGGAGAATGAGGTAGACAGAAGTATATTTACTACAATTCATTGACTACAACATATACAGTTTTCAGAATTACGAGTTCTTGAATATGGCCCAACTAAAGTACGTACAAATATACATATAAATCTCTAGAATAAAGATTTAGACATATATATATATATATATATATATCTATATATATATATATATATATATATATATTATTTCTTATATATATATATATAATATAAGAGAGAGAGAGAGAGAGAGAGAGGAGAGAGATAGAGAGAGGGAGGAGAAGGTTAGAAAGAGAGGAGAGACATATATATATATATATATATATATATATATATATATATATATATTATAAATAAGAGAGAGAGAGAGAGAGAGAGAGAGAGAGAGAGAGAGAGAGAGAGAATACGGAGGATATGAAAGCGCTGAAAGAACATTGGAAAAAGTCTATCTGTGATGAGATCATGAAAAACTAACACCTTTGGGTCAAAGGCAAAATGTCATAGGAACTGCACTAAATAAAGCATGGTTCATCATTGTCTCTTATGTCTTGCTGATAAAGAGAAAAGGGTATTGGGGCAAATTGAATTTTATAAAGAAGGGGCATTGCATATAGATTCCATCATCTATGCGGATAACTAGAACCATACTAATGTTCACAGAATACTAAAAATCCCATATGATTCATATGATGGAATACTGGTGAGACATTGAAGCAAATGCTTGACTAATCATTGCTGGTATATTGACATAAAGAAAACAATATATTTGAAAGTTTTAAAGATACTAACTACTAAGTGAACATGTTAATAAAATGTTTTTCCAATGATAACCTTGAAAGAGAACGTCAGGTTCCACATATTTGCCTAATGAATACATCAGATAAACAAAGAGAAATAACCTGTGCCATTGTATATAAACCATAAGCCACCGAAACGTAAATAGAACGAGAAAATGACAAAAACGCAAACATCGTAGCTGACTCCCAAGGTACACTAATCAGGACAGACAATCAGATATTATTTGCATTTCTTTACTTCTAATTAAACATCTCAGAGAGTTCCTCCTTCCGCCCTTTCTTTCCGTCAATATCATTAACGAATGAATTCGTGGAGAAGACAAAGGCTTCCTCCGTCCTCA
Organism: Macrobrachium nipponense; assembly: GCF_015104395.2. Lineage (NCBI taxonomy): Eukaryota > Metazoa > Arthropoda > Malacostraca > Decapoda > Palaemonidae > Macrobrachium > Macrobrachium nipponense. The sequence continues at coordinate 29,561,022 of NC_087216.1, read as the reverse complement.
GTAAATTGATCTCGAGCTTAAGTCTTTGGAAACCCAAATTGGAGGTATTGAATTTCAGATGAGAATGAAAGATTTATTTGTATTTCAAACAGATGTTTCTCAGGTCGTTTGTAATAAAAACATCTATACTCGGTTTTTTTCCATTTGTCCATCCGCCTGTGGTGTTTTTGTATGGTAACACTGCGTCCCGGGTTTTAATTAGTTACGGTATGTGTAAGTTTTAGGTAAATAAAAGGATATCTGGGTGTACATTTGTAACTGAAAAGTGTTTTAATAATTTACTGTATGCGAATTACACCGTTAAAATTCGAAATAGGATATTATTATTATTGTTTAATGTAAGCTGAATGTAACTATCTAAAGCCCGGGACGCAGTGTTACCATGCGGAAACACCACAGGCGGATGGACAGATGAAAAAAACAGAGTATAGTTACTGATATGAGAAGAATTAGGCCCGAGAAGCACTCACTAGTCCAGTTTTAAGGAAATGAGTCATTTACTTCAGAAGATGAGTCTATCACTTCACTTTAAGCAACAAATATTCAGTTAGGCCGTAAAATAGCCATTTTACCTTTTCAGCAAAAAAAAAAAAAATCTGATACATCATGACTAAAAATGGTTTCTTTCCTAGGTTAATAAAATTTTTTTACAATATACATTTCAAAATTTATCTTATTTTCTTTTTTTTTTTTTTTTTTTTTTTTTTTTTTTTTTTTTTTTTTTTTTTTTTTTTTTTTTTTTTTTTTTTTTTTTTTTTTATTTTTTTTTTTCCAGTTTTGCGTAATTGGGTCCCACTTCTGTTAATTACTTCATCATTCAAGCATATTGTAAAATTATATATATCTCCACTCCACAGAGAAGAAATATGATTTATAGATAACTGCTTAGGACATCTCATTACTTGGTTATGAAAAATATAAAAGGCATTTTCAGTTTGAATGAGCCCGCCTTTTCAGTTGAAAAGAAATCTTTTACCCTTTAAGTCCTCAAACTCACATTGCTTCTCTTGCACACCTCGTTCAAGGCTGGGGATGCAGAGAGGTAAGATGCAGTTGCCACGGGGAACATTTATAAAAACAAACTCTATGATAACTCTAGATGTAACTGCCTGATGGCGCAGTGAAGTATTTACCTAGAGTTATATAGCGGCTTAGTCTATATCTAAGTTTAGGACAGATTATAAGATTTTTTTTAAAAATTCAATTTTTCAGTAAAATATCTCCGTAAAATTTGGAGGAACGATCGGTAAAAGAGGAAGGGAGCGTAGTTTAGATTGAGATAATGGATATTGATGCAAAGCCCGGTGTGGTTCAAGAACTTTATTATGGGAGGGTAGGTATACCTGAAAGTTACTATTGAATTTTCATTTAGATATTGTGAAGGGATGGGATATGGAACAATAATTAGTTATTTGATTTGAGCGTAGTAGGTCTCGAATAATATAATTTATTCATCAGATCTTAATTAAATTTTGCGGAGGGGATGGCTATGTCGCCGGGAAAAGTTGATAAAATTATGTAGATCTAAATGAAGATTCGGAGGTAGAATCGGGTTCTTTTCCCATTGTATTTTAATGAAATTTCTTCGTGGAGTGAGCTATGGTTCAAGGAAGGTTTAATTAGGTTAGGAGATGACTCTGGATTCGGATGCAGATACGGAAGCGGAACCAATGGTAACTTTTTTTTTTTTTTTTTTTTTTGCCAGATCAGCAGCTTTTACTTATAATTCTTAAGATATGTCATTATCATTTTCCTATGCACTGGACTATACGATTATTGTTCAATTTTAAGATAATAAATCCCTGAGGGCATGAATGCTTAGGTCTTCCTATCTCCAACTGAGCAAAAGTTACGTGAAAATAATCTTCCCATCAAATGGATGAATGCTTGACTATCGCATGATGTAGTTGCATGACCTTTCCAGTATATTCATAAAGAAACATACTTGACTTAGAACCATTTTTTCGTCAATTATAACCCCTCTACAGGAAATCACCGTCTATTCTTTCAAACAATTTTATTCCCTTAAAATAACTGTTTGGTCTCTAACTTTACTTTTCCACAATAGATATAAGCTCACTATTAACAAGCAAATTTTGAGTCATCATAACCTGTGTAGGTCACAGTGTCCACAATTTGAGTTATCAACCACTTCAACGTCTTAATAACTCTTCTTAGTTTTGTCAAGAAATCCACATCAGGTTGGTTTACGTGGCAGGAAAAAATTGCCATCAGTATATTGATTCATAAGTATATTAGTATATTTATTCATTTGTAAATTTGCCAAAGCTCGGGAAAAGCTAATAGGTGCATACCTGAGCAGCAGAATTCTTTATCCGTAAAAATATGATATCCTGAACAAACACGAATATTAAAGCGTGAAAATTTCATTCCTATACTCTGTTTTTTTCCCATCTGTCCATCCGCCTGTGGTGTTTTTGTATGGTAACACTGCGTCCCGGGCTTTAGACAGTTACATTCAGCTTACATTCAACGGTTATAATAATATCCTATTTCGAATATTAACGGTGTAATTCGCATACAGTAAATTATTAAAACACTTTTCAGTTGCAAATGTACACCCAGCTATCCTTTTATTTACCTAAAACTTATACATAGCGTAGCTATCTAAAGCCCGGGACGCAGTGTTACCATACAAAAACACCACAGGCGGATGGACAGATGGAAAAAAACAGAGTTTAGTTATTCCGTTATTGCTTTTAGTATGCTGAAACTGAGCATAATGATTTTTGACAGGATGATTATAGTACACACGATGATGCCTTTCCAGACAGCATGATAAGTGTAAAGTAAGCATGAAGATGGCATAATAGAATGAACGAAAATGTAGGCCAAAAGCCAAGTGCTGGTACCTATGAAGTCAATCAACGCTGAAAGAGAAATTGAGAGTAATAAGGTGTAACAGAAGAAAACCTCGCCGTTGTACTATGAAGCAATTGTTAGGAGTGGGTGGAAAGAAAGATGGATGAAAGAGAATATGAACGGAGGTACAGTAAAAAGAATGAAATGGGTTGCAGCACAGCACCTCGTGAGGCGCATTGATGGCACTATTACCTCCTCACTGTGGTAAACATTGGAGTAAAAGATGAAGCGCTTGTTGCTCATTTACTCTCGTTCATAACCCTTATGAACTTCAAAAGATGGTAAACAAACCTCCAGCCTCCACAGAAATAAAATTTTTACTTTCCATTTTACAGGCATTCCTCTCCCTGCAAGTCTGAACATTTTCCATTCTAATCAATATCCTTCTGCCTTTCATGTGCCTGCTCCTTACTCATTGTAACTGAACCGCCAAACTCCCTACAAACAGATACAAGTGACCTCAACAACCTCTACTCTCAAAAGAGACCCCACCCTAACCATTAACACACTAATTCCCCTGTAATCCAAGTCCACTCAACCAGCTGAACCCTTCGTTCGTCACTCTTTGCACAATTGATGACTGTCAATGCTGGAGAGTCGTATTTTCTTTAACAAATTACGGGTCCTTTAACGAGAAGCACCCATGGGGTTATGAATTCTTTCAACAATCCTCTCTCCCCGTAAAAAGATAGTGCCGTCAAAGCACATCACGGGGTACACTGTAGGCATTAATATGTTTTTATTTTATTTTTATTTTTTTTGCAGCGTCCCTTCGGCCCCCTAGCTGCAACCCTTTTCAATCCTTTTACTGGACCTCCATTCATATAATCTTTCTTCCTTCTTGCTGTCCACCCTTTCATAATTATTTCATAGTGCAAATACGAGGTTTTCCTCCTATTGCACGTTTCAAACCTACCTACTCGCAATTTCCTTTTCAGTATGAAGACCTCATAGGTCGCAGTGCTTGGCCTTGGCCTAAACTCTATATTCCATTCCATTCCTGGATTTATCCTTTTTTATTATTTATTTTTCTTTGCGTCTGGGTTCTCTGCAAGTGTTCATTACAGATGTTTCACAGAAGTTTCATTTAGTTAGTATCTTGTCAAACAGTTTATAACAACAGACGGTGAGGATAGACAAGATTGGTCTAGAAGAAGTGGTAATATCCTTGCCCAATGTATGCTGTTGAAATATTCTTCTTGTATTAGTGTAAACTTCGTTTTTATTCAGTTATTTGTAGATTGTTTATATTTACGTACAGTATGTAAACAGCGTAATACTGTATGTTACCACATTTATGACAACTTTACTTGATGTAAATACCAGGTGTTTTGTTATTTTTATAATAAAGTTGAAAAAAGGAAAAAAGGTCTTATATTACCCTACATTATATTTCATCAGAAAATAGTTAGCTACAAATGTCGCTTAATACAGAGTTCGTTATCTATACCTTGGGAATATAAATAATGTTGTAATCGGGAATATTAAGGGATTTATAATTGAAAAATGCACATATTTCTCAATTTTTCATTATGCTTGTTTTTACTCTTATACCTTTAATCTTGCAAAAGGGTGGCTTATCCCACCCTACGTGGTCAAGCTCCTACTATTCCTCCCTGCCCATCTGTTTTTTTGCTTTTTATCTGGGCATGAACTTTATATATATATATATATATATATATATATATATATATATATATATATATATATATATATATATATATATATATATATATATATATTACACGTAAATGTGTATGCCATATGGCATGTGAATGACACAACACATACATATAGATGTATATGAATAATTATCACATCACCGTGATTCATATAAATTATTCGAGCTACAAATGTCCTTTAATATCTAATTCGCTCTACCTCGGAATTAATATATGTTCATATATGTAAACCGTAAGGGAATTCTTTTAGTTCATAATAATTTCGTCCTCTCGTGGGTTCGAGAGGACGAAATTATTATCAACTAAAAAATTCCCCTTCGGTTTACATCTATGAACATATATTAATTCCCAGGTAGAGCGAATATATAATCACAACACATTGTTGGTGTTCGTATTGCAGTATGCGTGTACATATCTTCGTCATAATGTCCACTAACCTCGTCTGATTCAGAAAACCCTAAATTTTCGAGAAGTCCCATTGGGTTCCTTTCCTTCCTGAAGAACCTCGTTTTTCCTGTGCTTTCCACCCACACTCGTATCAAGCATCTTTACCATTTGCAGGTCACGTTTTCACTTCTCTTTCCCCCCTCGGTCTTTCGTCAGTCTTTTCTTCCGCACACGATGGTTCTTTTTTTCTTCTTCTTTTTTTTTTTTCCTTCGACGCTGGAATTCGCGCGCTCCTCACGTCACGCACCTCTTTTGTTTCCTCTTCAGTGTTACTTCCAATATCGTCTTCGCAAACATCTTAGCCGGTTATGTAGTCTGTTTGGCAGAGCAACGCTTCTTTCCTCGGGGACTGTACGACGTCTTTTTATTCATTTCTTCCTGACAAAGAAATATCCTTTTTCGAGGAAAAGTTCATTTTGGGATATCTTACAATGTAAACACATTTCATCGGCCATTTTTCTACGATGGACAAGTGCTCAAGATTGTCATGATAATAGTAACTAGCACAGCCTCAATAAGGTCAGTATCATAGTCAAACAATAAAATGAATTGCAGCGATAACACGAATAATTAGAACAACTTCTGGGAGGCGTTTTCTTGGAAGGAAATGAACAAAACAGAAATGTCAAATTTGTGGCTCTGAAAATAGGAGATACAAGTGGAAAGCTTCTATCTACTGATGTGCATAAGTAATCACACCTTCAGTATTAGAGCGGCAGCCCGGACCATTGAGATACAACGAACGAGATACCGACTGTAACCCCTACTGGTATTTAGGAGTAGACTTGTAAACTGTGAAACTGACCGTCTGCCGAAAATATATGGGTGGCTTACTTAACAAGCACCACTAATTGCTCGTTAGATTTTGGGTCTAGATCCAATATATGAGATACCAGATGAAACTAATATATAAAATATCTGCAGACTCTACTGATTAGAATGACCAGTGACAGACATTTTGGAGGGTGGGTTCCCCTGACAGACGCACTGAAAAGGGGGGGGTTAATTGGATCTAGATCCAACTTAGGGTGATACCGAGTAAATTTACACTGCAATAGCACTGCACATCCTAGAATACTGTGGTGGTAATGACAGACGTTTTAGTGGGTGGGTTACCCCCCGACAGACGCCCCACAACGAGTGGGGAGGGGGAGGGGGAGACAGGATCTGGCATCTAACATGGGAGATACCAAAGTTAAAATTTGCTACTACAATAGCACTGCACTTCCTAGAGTACTGCAGTGGTAATGACAGATATTTTAGTGGGTAGTTACCCCTGACAGGCACCCCACAACGAGTGGGGGGAGGGGGAGGGGGAGCCAGGAACTGCACCCAACATTGGAGATACCAAGTAAAATTTGTGCTACAATAGCACTGCACATCTCGGAGTACTGCGGTGGTAATGACAGATATTTTAGTGGGTGGTTTCCCCCTGACAGACACCCCACAAACGACTTGGGAGGGGGTGAGCCAGGATCTGCATCCAACATTGGAGATATAAAGTAAAATTTGTACCACAATAGCACTTCATATCCTAGAATGCTGTGATGGTAATGCCAGACATTTTAGTGGGTGGTTACCCTTTCACAGACATAACCTACGATTGGAAGGGAGAGGTGGGATACCTTGAAATATTTCAAAATCTATCATAGGCAATATTAATTATTAGAAATATATGGCAAGTATCTGAAAATCGTGAGCCTGATAAAATGTAAAAGGCAAAAAAATTCAAGAAATATTGTGATGTTTTCAGGATGAAAATTTTTACTTTGCCGAGTTATTTTAAAAATTCTTATTGAAGTATGGAATATTTCATTCATTAATTCCATCACATTTATATAATATATATATATATATATATATATATATATATCACAAGGTGGAGAGGTAAAGGCATGTCTCAGCGTAGTACATAATTTATTGCCGACGTTTCACATCACTTCGATGCATTTTCAAGGCTGGGAATTGACAAAAATACAAACATATAAGACTCGTCACTGATAAAACACGGTATAATATTAAATTTAAAATTGAACACTAAAACATTTAAAATGTAAAAATTATTGTACAACAACACTAGGTTGGAGAGACCAACCTACCAGAGTAAAAAATAGAAGGTGACTGAAGGACAGAGTGGGGAGAAAAAAAAATAATAATAAAGTAAAAAAAACACCCACACACAAAACTATGTAAACAAACAAGTGGTTAGCTATGAACAGCTGAACTGACGAGGACTGGCATTTAAATTCGTACATTAGTTTTTGATTAAAATTGATTCCAGTGTTAAAAGCTTCGTCATCTTTATTGGCTGATCCAATAATTTTAAAATCATCGATGTCCAAGCGGGAGCGACAGGTAATAGATGGTTCCGGATGCTGGATAGCTCCGGATTCGATAATTTGCATCCTGTTCGGAAACTGACTCCTTTGTGGGCGCAGAAACGGACTTGTAGCAGCCTCTTGCGTGCATCCAACATAAGTACCCCGATTACATCTGGGACAAGTGTATTGATAAACTATGTTGGACACCAAAGGCGGGCTTAATCTGTCTTTAGCTCTGAAAAGAGATCGGATTGTTAGAGGATTTTTCGGAATTAATGTTAGGAGTTCAAGGCTGGTAATTCCATTGTTAATTAATCGTATAACTTTCTTTTTGAAGGAACTGTCATGGAGGAAAGGGAACTTAGCATAAATGATTAACTTGGGAACGCTATGTATAGGAGGTGGGGGGTTTATTTTCATGTTTAAAAATTTATTGAGGGTTCTATAAAAGTGCACTGAGGGGAAACAGTTGTTGCTAAAAAAAGTTTACTAGAAAATCTATTTCGTTGTGGAAAGACACCCAACTGGAAGTGAGGACAAAGGCTCTATGAAGGAGGGTGGAGAGGGCATTTAATTAAAATTAAAATTACAGGAGCTATAGAAATTTGTCCCTAAGCTTGTAAATGTACTCTTTCTGTAAATTCCTGTATGAAAGCTATTATTGTCTCTAGAAAACAAGTAAATCTAAAAATGGCAATGAGTTATGGGATTCTTTCTCTATGGTGAACTTAATATTAGGATGTTGAGAGTTAATAAATTCTAAAAAAGCTTCGGCATTAAAATCAAACCTAAACAACGCAAACGTGTCATCCACGTACCTTCTGTAAAATAGGGGGTAAATGTTGAGGGGGCAACTGTCAAAGATGGTCTCCTCCAGGGAGTTCATAAAAAATATATTGGCGAAGGTGGGAGCCAAGTGGGCTGCCCATCGCCATCCCTTCAATTTGCTTAAAACAAGAGTCTTTAAAAATAAAAGTCGTGTCCTGCACGGCCAATTCTAAAAGTTGCTTAAATAACGGACGAGTAAAACCTTTAAAAATAGAATCAGAGAGAGGAAAAAGTTTATCTAAAATAATTTCGATAGTTTCTCTAACTGGAATACTGGTAAATAAGGACTCAACATCAAAACTTACCATGAAGAGATCAGAATCTTGCTTTAAAATTTCATTTTATTTTTATCAGATGTGTTTTTTACGTTATGGGTACTATGGGCGAGTGGTTCTAGGAGAGGAACAAGGTACTTGGCAAGGTGATAATTAGGGGTGTTAAGTGAAGATAGAATTGGTCTAAGTGGGACGCCCTCCTTGTGGATTTTCGGGAGACCGTACATAATCCCATAAGTGGCCCAGGAACATATAAATTCTGAAAAGTCATCTCATCAATAATGTTTTTACTTTTAAGAAGTCTCAGAAATCTGTTGATCTTGTCCTCTACTTTAATAATATTCTGAAGGTTAGGAGTTCCCAAGTTCTGAAATTTAGTGGTATCGTCGAGTATCGAACACACTTTCGTCACATAATCGAGTTTATCTAGGATTACTGTTCCCTTACCTTTATCAGGATGTAAAATGATAATGTCTTGGTCTTTAGCTAATTCTTTCAAGATTAGGAGATCCTCTTTCTTGAAGAAAGGAGCCCATCTAGTTTTTAGATTATTGTAGGTTTGGTGGGCTAGAGTGACAGTTGTTTTCTTAGATAATCTGCATTATTACAGAACGGCAATTTGGTCAGTTTCTGAAATAAAATTTCTAAAGGGAGAAAAAATTGTTGAAAACTAGGTTTAAAACTAGGGAGACAAAAGTCTAAACCTAAAGATAAAAGGAATTCTTGTTTTTTAGACAAAACCCGCTTGGACAAGTTAAAAACAGAGTTAATGTTATTGTTAAAAGATGGAATAGAAATGCCCAGGCCTCGCAGTTTCTTGTTGTGTCTCGTCTCTACACTCTGTACAAAAAGAGAAATGGAATTGTTAAAAAGTTTCGTAAATATAAAATGGTCAATTAGAGTTAATGAGTCCTTAACAATAGTTTTGTACTTAACAGTTAATGTGAGAAACCTCTTTAAATCCTTATATTTAGAATTTATTTCAATCTCCAAAAGTTTGTTAACCGTGTCATGATAAAATTCAGAACGATACAGAGAAGCTTTATAAATTTTAAATTTTATAAACTTGGGGACTATGTTGTTGAATTGACAATACTGGAGAAACGTAAGGTCCGATTTGGTTTTCTCTAGTTTCTTGGTGTGTTTCTCAAGCAAACGGCAGTTAACCAGCACTTGGGTATTATATCTCGTCCTTATCAATTCATGGAAATTACTAATTCCTCGGGATCTCAGTCGGAAGAGGAACAAGAACACGAAGAAGAAGCTTCCAAAAGGCATGGTCCAGTCCTTGAGAATAATGTCCCGTAGATAGAAGACTAGTAAGGGGGCTCAAGCCCTACAGATATCACAAGGTGGAGAGGTAAAGGCATGTCTCAGCGTAGTACATAATTTATTGCCGACGTTTCACATCACTTCGATGCATTTTCAAGGCTGGGAATTGATAAAAATACAAACATATAACGACTCGTATCACTTGATAAAACACGGTATAATATTTAAAATTTAAAATTGAACACTAAAACATTTAAAATGTAAAAATTATTGTACAACAAACACTAGGTTGGAGAGACAACCTACCAGAGTAAAAAATAGAAGGTGACTGAAGGACAGAGTGGGGAGAAAAAAAAAATAATAATAAAGTAAAAAAAACACCCACACACAAAACTATGTAAACAAACAAGTGGTTAGGCTATGAACAGCTGAACTGACGAGGACTGGGCATTTAAATTCGGTACATTAGTTTTGATTAAAATTGATTCCAGTGTTAAAAGCTCGTCATCTTTATTGGCTGATCCAATAATTTTAAAATCATCGATGTCCAAGCGGGAGCGACAGGTAATAGAGTGGTTCCGGCATCCGGAACCACTCTATTACCTGTCGCTCCCGCTTGGACATCGATGATTTTAAAATTATTGGATCAGCCAATAAAGATGACGAGCTTTTAACACTGGAATCAATTTTAATCAAAACTAATGTACCGAATTTAAATGCCCAGTCCTCGTCAGTTCAGCTGTTCATAGCCTAACCACTTGTTTGTTTACATAGTTTTGTGTGTGGGTGTTTTTTTTACTTTATTATTATTTTTTTTTTCTCCCCACTCTGTCCTTCAGTCACCTTCTATTTTTTACTCTGGTAGGTTGTCTCTCCAACCTAGTGTTGTTGTACAATAATTTTTACATTTTAAATGTTTTAGTGTTCAATTTTAAATTTTAAATATTATACCGTGTTTTATCAGTGACGAGTCTTATATGTTTGTATTTTTGTCAATTCCAGCCTTGAAAATGCATCGAAGTGATGTGAAACGTCGGCAATAAATTATGTACTACGCTGAGACATGCCTTTACCTCTCTCCCCCCTGTGATTATCTGTAGGGCTTGAGCCCCTTACTAGTCTTCTATCTACGGGACATTATTCTCAAGGACTGGACCATGCCCTTTTGGAAGCTTCTTCTTCGTGTTCTTGTTCCTCTTCCGACTGAGATCCCGAGGAATTAGTAATTTCCATGAATTGATAAGGACGAGATATAATACCCAAGTGCTGGTTAACTGCCGTTTGCTTGAGAAACACACCAAGAAACTAGAGAAAACCAAATCGGACCTTACGTTTCTCCAGTATTGTCAATTCAACAACATAGTCCCCAAGTTTATAAAATTTAAAATTTATAAAGCTTCTCTGTATCGTTCTGAATTTTATCATGACACGGTTAACAAACTTTTGGAGATTGAAATAAATTCTAAATATAAGGATTTAAAGAGAGGTTTCTCACATTAACTGTTAAGTACAAACTATTGTTAAGGACTCATTAACTCTAATTGACCATTTTATATTTACGAAACTTTTTAACAATTCCATTTCTCTTTTTGTACAGAGTGTAGAGACGAGACACAAGAAACTGCGAGGCCTGGGCATTTCTATTCCATCTTTTAACAACATTAACTCTGTTTTTAACTTGTCCAAGCGGGTTTTGTCTAAAAAACAAGAATTCCTTTTATCTTTAGGTTTAGACTTTTGTCTCCCTAGTTTTAAACCCAGTTTTCAACAATTTTTTCTCCCTTTAGAAATTTTATTTCAGAAACTGACCAAATTGCCGTTCTGTAATAATGCAGATTATCTAAGAAAAACAACTGTCAGCCTCTAGCCCACCAAACCTACAATAATCTAAAAACAAATAGATGGGCTCCTTTCTTCAAGAAAGAGGATCTCCTAATCTTGAAAGAATTAGCTAAAGACCAAGACATTATCATTTTACATCCTGATAAAGGTAAGGGAACAGTAATCCTAGATAAACTCGATTATGTGACGAAAGTGTGTTCGATACTCGACGATACCACTAAATTTCAGAACTTGGGAACTCCTAACCTTCAAGAATATTATTAAAGTAGAGGACAAGATCAACAGATTTCTGAAAGACTTCTTAAAAGTAAAAACATTATTGATGAGATGACTTTCAGAATTTATATGTTACGGGGCCACTTATGGATTATGTACGGTCTCCCCGAAATCCACAAGGAGGGCGTCCACTTAGACCAATTCTATCTTCACTTAACACCCCTAATTATCACCTTGCCAAGTACCTTGTTCCTCTCCTAGAACCACTCGCCCATAGTACCCATAACGTAAAAAACACATCTGATTTTAAAAATGATATTTTTAAAGCAAGATCTGATCTCTTCATGGTAAGTTTTGATTTGTTTGAGTCCTTATTAACCAGTATTCCAGTTAGAGAAACTATCGAAATTATTTTAGATAAACTTTTTCCTCTCTCTGATTCTATTTTTAAAGGTTTTACTCGTCCGTTATTAAGCAACTTTTAGAATTGGCCGTGCAGGACACGACTTTTATTTTTAAGACTCTTGTTTTAAGCAAATTGAGATGCGCGATGGCAGCCCACTTTCCCCACCTTCGCCAATATTTTTATGAACTCCCTGGAGGAGACCATCTTTGACAATTGCCCCCTCAACATTTACCCCCTATTTTTACAGAAGGTACGTGGATGACACGTTTGCGTTGTTTAGGTTTGATTTTAATGCCGAAGCTTTTTAGAATTATTAACTCTCAACATCCTAATATTAAGTTCACCATAGAGAAAGAATCCCATAACTCATTGCCATTTTTAGATTTACTTGTTTCTAGAGACAATAATAGCTTTCATACAGGAATTTACAGAAAGAGTACATTTACAGGCTTAGGGACAAATTTCTATAGCTCATGTAATTTTAATTTTAAATTAAATGCCCTCTCCACCCTCCTTCATAGAGCCTTTGTCCTCACTTCCAGTTGGGTCTCTTTCCACAACGAAATAGATTTTCTAG
>NC_087216.1:29525773-29543273 GCF_015104395.2 Macrobrachium nipponense | reverse complement strand
AAAAAATTGTCTCATAAATTCGAGCTCCTACGTTCTATCTCTATAGAATTTTGCTGGTAATTGAGGAACCACGTGGCAATTACACAGTATATGTATTAGAGTCATCCTATTGGTAAACTTTAAAGTCATGAGTATCCCAACTTACCCCTGTTGCCAACTAGCCCCGGGTTCCCTACTATAATTGAAGTCAGTTGCTTGCTTGACAAAATAATAATATGACTGAATTATTATGGGCCTACAGATGACTGTTATTTATATGAAACAAATAAATTATTTTTGTGTTAGATCAGCCATCGTTCAACCGGGGTTCCGTGGAACCTTAGGGTTCCGTGAACGATCGCCAGGTGTTTCCGTACATGGCGTGAGAAATCGTAGTCCTATAATTTATTTTATCGTTACATATGGTGCGAGATTTTTTCCCTCTGTTTTACTAAAGGTGATTAACACAAATGCTTACACACACATACACACACAAACACACAGATATATATATATAATATATATATATATATATATATATATATATATATATATATATATATATATCTGTGTGTGTGTGTGTGTGTGTGTGTGTGGGTTTGTGTGTGTGTATTGGGGTTCCTTGGGATGAGGAAATTGTCTCACGGGTTCCTCAGTGTCAAAGTTGGGAAACACTGTGTTAGATAAATACAAAGGATATAGAAAGGATAAAAATATTTATTAAATATATCACGATAATGTATAATACAGGTCAATAGTAGCCCACTATACTAAACTCTAGACCATTTTATGCAGGGCTTGCCCTTCCCCGCCCCCTGCCCACCTGTTAAGGTGTGTCTGTTAAGGGGAAAACCACCCACTAAAATGTCTGTCATTACCATCACAGTACTCTAGGATATGAAGTGCTATTGTAGTACAAATTCTACTTGGTATCTCCAATGTTGGATGCAGTTCCTGTCTCTCCCTCCCCCTCCCCATCATTGTTTGGGGTGTCTGTCAGGGGGTAACCACCCACTAATATCGTTTCTGGTGATTACCATCACAGGCATTCATAGGATGTGCCAAGTGCTATTGTAGTACAAATTTTACTTGGGTTGTCTCCGATGTTGGATGGAGATCCTGTCGCCCCCTCCCCTTCCCACTTCCCCCCCACTCGTTGTGGGGTGTCTCTCAGGGGGTAACTACCCACTAAAATGTCTGGTGATTACCATCACAGCATTCTAGGATGTGCAAGTTGCTATTGTAGTACAATTTTACTTTGGTGTCCTCCGATGTTGGATGGAGATCCTGTCGGCCCCCTTCCCCTTCCCCCTTCCCCCACTCGTTGTGGGGTGTCTCTCAGGGGGTAACTACCCACTAAAATGTCTGGTATTACCACCACATTACTCTAGGAAGTGCAGAACTATTGTAGTACAGCTTTTATTTGGTATCTCCATGTTAGATGCAGATCCTGTCTCCCCCTCCCCCTCCAAACTCGTTGTGGGGTGTCTGTCAGGGGGTAACCACCCACTAAAATGTCTGGCATTACTATCACAGCATTCTAGGATGTGCAAGTGCTATTGTAGTACAAATTTTACTTGGTGTCTCCGATGTTGGATGGAGATCCTGTCGCCCCCTCCCCTTCCCCCTTCCCCCCCACTCGTTGTGGGGTGTCTCTCAGGGGGTAACTACCCACTAAAATGTCTGGTATTACCACCACATTACTCTAGGAAGTGCAGAACTATTGTAGTACAGCTTTTATTTGGTATCTCCATGTTAGATGCAGATCCTGTCTCCCCCTCCCCCTCCAAACTCGTTGTGGGGTGTCTGTCAGGGGGTAACCACCCACTAAAATGTCTGGCATTACTATCACAGCATTCTAGGATGTGCAGAACTATTGTAGTACAAATTTTACTTGGTATCTCCAATGTTGGATGCAGATCCTGCCTCCCCCTCCCCACTCGTTGTGGGGCGTCTGTCGGGGGGTAACCACCCACTAAAACGTCTGTCATTACCACCACAGTATTTCTAGGATGTGGTTGCTATTGTTTTACAGTGAAATTTACCGGGATCTCCTAAGTTGGATCTAGATCCAATTAACCCCCCCTTTTCAGTGCGTCTGTCAGGGGGCAACCCACCCTCCAAAATGTCTGTCACTGGTCATTCTATAATCAGTAGAGTCTGCAGATATTTTATATATTAGTTTCATCTGGTATCTCATATATTGGATCTAGACCCAAAATCTAACGAGCAATTAGTGGTGCTTGTTAAGTAAGCCACCCATATATTTTCGGCAGACGGTCAGTTTCACAGTTTACAAGTCTACTCCTAAATACCAGTAGGGGTTACAGTCGGTATCTCGTTCGTTGTATCTCAATGGTCCGGGCTGCCGGTCTATATGTCGTTTTTGGGAGGTGAGCAAATAAATAAAGCATACCTTGAGCAGTTTACTTTATCCTTTTATCATTGGAGCAAATATAATCCCAGTAACCAGCTGTGAAGGTGTGCTGGACTGCGAGGTTTTACTGCAAAGGAAAGTTTAGGTCAGAAAAGATTAAGAGACGCCGGAGAAAAGGACGTCAGTACGAATTAGTTTGTTTGTTTGTATGGTGTTTTTTATATTGCAAGGAACCAGTGGTTATTCAGCAACCGGACCAACGGCTTTACGTGACTGTCGAACCACGTCAAAGAGTGAACTTCTATCACCAGAAATACTCATCTCTGACTCCTCAATGGAATGCCTGAGAACTGAACTCGCGGCCACCGAGGTGGCAAGCCAAAACCATACCGACCACGCCACTGGGGCGCTTAATATGAACTAGTGGACAGTAGGAAAGTTATTTGTGAAGCTTTTGCGATATACTATACCAGACGATGGAATGACAGAAGAGATGTGTAAATGTTTAGAAGAAAAGTGTCTATGGATGAGAAGCAAACGCTTTGCCGATGACATGTCACTTATCAACCAAATTGACGTTACAAATACAATATATATACGTATATATATATATATATATATATATATATATATATATTATATACAATATACAATTTATATATACTCGTATACACTCTCGGCCATTTACCGAATTGGCAGGACGCTTCCCACTTTGGCCGATTTCGGGTTTTGGCAGTAACATATATTACAGTTAGATGATGAAACCAGAGATTTCAAGAAATCCCTAGGGAATTTTGAAACTGACCAATTTGATCCCGAGGGATAGTACAAAACAAAAACAAAAAATTACCTACTTTTTCATATTACAGGCTAACTATATTCACTGATGTTTGCTAAGTCAAATACTCTTCTTCTCGAGTTCGGTGAACTTTGAGAGAGAGAGAGAGAGAGAGAGAGAGAGAGAGAGAGAGAGAGAGAGAGAGAGAGAGAGAGAGAGAGAGAGAGAGAGAGAGAGAGAGAGACTCATATTATGTCCTTAATGAATTCTTCGAAGTTCCTCAAATTCATCGCTTAAGAAAATAAGGGAAATATTTTAATTCGAACAAAAGTTTAATTAATCATTATGCCCAAGGCCAGCGGGCATAATTTAAAATTAACCTGAATATCATTAGAGCAACGACGTAGAGTGATTCAATGGCCTCATTAACCTCATAACTTAGCTGAATACTTAGGAAAGCGCGCTCGAAAAAGAAAAAAAAAAGTTAAAAAGTCAACCTGGAGAAACTCGGGGATCCTTTTGCATTCATTTGCCCCGGGTGGAGATTCAGAACCAGGTGAAGATGGTGAATAAGCAAGGGTATAAAATGAAGTTCATACTCATATACATCTATTGAAATAATCAGGTAAAAAATGAGCCGAAGAAACTCTGTACAGCGTATAATGCTGTATGAATCTCTCAGCCAAAGCCCATGAAACTCTCAGCCACGGCCCTGTGGTGGTCTGTGTTGCTAGCAGATGCGCGATCATGGCTAACTTTAACCTTATATAAAATGAAAACATCTTAGGCTAGAGAGCTGCAATTTGGTATGTTTGATGATTGGAGGATGGACGATCAACATACCAATTTGCAGCCCCCTAGCCTCAGTGGTTTTTAAGAACTGTGGGCGGACAGAGAAAAAGTGCGGACGGACAGACAAAAAGCCATCTCAACAGCTTTCTTTTACAGAAAGCTACAAACCAAACTAGAAATTGCAGTTCGTTTTTACTGAAGAGCGTATAAACACTTTTGAGGATTTGATTAACATTCACGAACTTTTTCTTCGCTTTCTTTTTCTCTCTCTCTCCTCCTGATATAGTTCTCTTTGTCACGAGAAGGAGCATCTCATCATTACGCGCTTCGTTGACTCTGCTTCGAGATAATCAAGTTCTCGAAGATTCAACGTCCAAGAAAGCACACACACGCCGGGACGTCCATAATACTTTCACGCATTTGATATTCATTGGAAGAAGGCCTACTCACGTGCCTATCAAACTCAACTGAATCACGCTCTCTCGTATACACACACACACACACACACGCACACTTATGTTTTCTCGCTTACGTTCTTTCTCGTTAACAAATCCTGCAGGCATAACTCATTTTTATTACAATAGACGGCAAAAATGAATGGGAGAAATGATGTCATCAAATTGGATATGTGAGCTTGCCTATGGCGATCATAGTTTTCCAAGTCCATGCTTTCATTAGTTTGACATTCTGGAGAATTACGTATTTGTATAATTTCAGACACGAAAGTATATACGCGCACACACACACACACACACACACACATATATATATATATATATATATATTATATATATATATATATATATATGTATATATTATATATAATAAATATATACATATATATACATATATATATAATATAATGTGTGTGTGTGGTGTGTAATTACATAATCAGTTTAAAACGTTATAACAATGTAAACTCGGTGGTTGTATATACAACCAAAAAAAATGTAATAGTAGAACCAGGTATATTTTCGGCACCCCAGTTCAAGAACTCGAGTGATATATATATATTAATATATATATATATATAGTTATATAGTATATATATATATTATTGTGTGTGTGTGTGTGTGTGTGTGTGTGTTGTAATTACATAATCAGTTTAAAACGTTGTAACAATGTAAACTCGGTGGTTGATATATATACAACTTGGAATAGTAGAACCAGGTATAATTTTTCGGCACACCAGTTCAAGAACTCGAGTGATCGATATATATATATATATATATATATATTATATATATAATTATATAATCAGTTTAAAAAACGTTATAACAATGTAAACTCGGTGGTTGATATATATACAGCCTGGGATAGCAGAACCAAGTATATTATCGGCACACCAGTTCAAGAGCTCGGGTGATTATTTGGGCGGTGAATTACCGAAAGAGGAAACCTGGTTTTCCAGGCCATCAAACTGGGAAATCACACCAATTAACCACTTGATTAGCGACCTCATTATTTTTTTCTCGGATTATTTAATAATATCGTTTTATTCGTTAAAGTTTTGCTAATTAATGACGCCAGTTGAATTTGCTTTGGTTTTCCACAGGAAAACAACATAACACTCGTTGGTATGTTGATATTTCAATTGCTGGATGGTGGATGAGTTCACTGGTTAGAAGACATCCACACTATCAGCCATTTCATGCACCTATATATAGTAAGCGTATCAGTTATGTGACGAGCTCTGATCTTTCCCAGATAGTTTGTTTGTTTGTTTGTATGGTGTTTTTACGTTGCATGGAACCAGTGGTTATTCAGCAACGGGACCAACGGCTTTACGTAACTTCCGAACCACGTCGAGAGTGAATTTCTATCACCGGAAATACACATCTCTCACTCCTCAATGGAATGGTCGAGAATCGAACTTGCGACCACCGACGTGGGACACCAACACCATACCACCCACGCCACTGAGTCGCTTTTCCCAGATAGTGACCCAAAAGGGTTTTAATCGGTTATATGTATCCACTTTTGCTGCGTGTTTAGTACAAGCCCGTTGGGGATTACCGTAAATACATAAACATAAGACTGTAAATATAAAGATAATGACCCCCAAGAAATATTCGTCTTAAAAACCCTCGAAAAACCTTGGGGTCACAAACCAAGAAAGATCCTAGAGCGCTTACAAACACCACACCATTCTCCTTTACCTGGTTAGGCCACGTTCACTTCCTGGACATTAAGGCTTCTCCCTGCCCCTATCCTCTTCCATAGCATCCATTCATCCTGGACTTCATCTTATCATCCATCCTAATACCTCCGAATCAAACAGTCGTTTTGTCAATCTGTAGTCTTGCATTCTCGCCACCTAACCATACCATCTACAAACTCTCTCAGCCATTCTTTCACCTGCACTAGTCTTTTCACCGACTCTGCTTATCTTCACATTGTTCAGCCTTTCAATTCAGCTTATGCCATTTACTCAACAAACTATCCTTCTACACAACTTAAAAAGCATATTTCCCCTCAATTACCTATTATTTATCATTCCCATCCAAATTTCACTTATTTAAAGTAGTGTTGTTTAACAGATCCTTCGTACATTTCCAGCCTGTTCTAATAAACAATTCAGGATCTTTCCAGTGTTTTGCACGCGAAAGCGTGTTATTCTGCAATTCCCATGTTCTTTCATCAAGTATCATTCGCTACAGTTACTGCCAAATAGCTTAATGAGTCGACCACTTCATTCGTCTGCTATCTGTTAACATTGGTGCATTATGCGTCTCTCCAATTATCCGCATAACTTAATTCCTGTTGACATTTAGTCTCTCCTTCTCTTCTTGCAAACACTTACACATTATTTCACCAGTTCCTGTAGTTTTTTACTACTATTATTATTTCTAGTCACATCGTACTTTCTATAAGCACCAATTATTCCAAATTCCATTCAGGATTCATTTTCTTATCCCAGTGAGCTTCACTGATGATATTTGCATTGCTCTGTCCATACAGAAATAAAACCATAATGGATGCATAGCATATAACCACTTTTCCCCTTGCCTAGTTACCCCTCCTGTCTAAACATTCTAACACCTGCCACGCTTCCTACATAAAAACTCCAATTGTTCTCAGCAACTTACCTTTTATACTAGATGCTCTCAACACTTTCGCAATGCCTCACTGCCGAGATTATCATAATTTTACTCCAGGTCCACGCTTGCTATAAATTCCATTTCCTTCGCTTTCAAAGTTTCCGCATACTTGTTTCATGGGCATGTTCCATAGCATACTAAGTTACGTTATGCTCTCAAACCTATACAAACATCTCTGTTAGCATTCACCCTTATAGACTCAGTAAAACAGTTATCACTAATATCTGTCTTTGGAACCTTTCTGTCATCCAGATATACTTTACAAACCCTGTTTACATTCAAACAATTACGTCTTTTAACATGTAGCAGATATTGGTAGATATTAGTAGTAGATATCTCATCGAGTTAAATTTGCTCTTTATCCTTATTTGATTCTCTGAGAAGGACATCGTTAGCAGAGGTCGTACCAGACTATTTATAGTCCAGGCATTTTACAGTTTTTTTGGGGCAAAAATGGTACAGAAGAAATCTTTCCTGATTCGTTTACAGTCAAGCAATACTAACACCATATTAAATGTCCCAGTCCGAGAAAATATTGGAAAGTAATGAAAATTCACTTTTTCGATTTCACTCATTTCAGGCCATATTCAGGCTGGGACGGATGAATAACATTGTTAGAGTCTGTGACTTGGAGTAGAAAGAACCTCATATTAGGTGTTTTTTCATCTTTTCAGATGATTAGATTACACTATGAAGAGGCAAGCATTTTGTGAATCATAAGAATATCCAATATAGCATACAAGTGATATATAGAAGTTTGCATGTATCACTGACAGTAACATTAATATAGTTTTAGCACTATGGCTTCTGTGCTGCACTTAGCAGTATGCTTTCTGTTATGTACTTCCCAATGCATAGTATTACTAAGTACATTTTTAAGCGCACTGACCAAGCAACAACTATGGCAACAAAATTGGCAACTAAGATTGGTAGTGAGCACATACAAGTAGATCCCCAACTTCTCTTCCAGCGGTTGGTGATTGCAGCCAAGTCATCTGATATTACTGCGGATAAGTTTAACTTCGAATTCTGTAGTTATCCACCTGCCCTGTTCGATGAATCTCTCATGATGAGGGAAGCCCAGAAATCAGTTTTTGCCAATGCCATCTGGTCTGAATTAAGTGAAGCTGACCAAGAAACACCAACCAGTGAAGTAAAATATGTACCAGATGGAGGAGCTTTGCTCCACCGGATTCCATGGTCTTCTGGTGTGTCAACTTATAAGGGAGTGTGTCTAACCTATGTTACATATGTGACAAGCAAGTATGGCTATGCAACTGTAGTATTTGATGGTTATGGAACACCCTCTACAAAGGATGCCACTGATAAGGAAAGAGAAAAGTTGGGATGGAAGTCACGTTCTCAGAAGAGATGAAAGTGTCCCAGAAAGAAGAAATATTTCTTTCAAATACAAAGCATAATGCAAACTTCATCTTTTTGCTAAGGAAATATCTACAACTGAATGGACATAAAGTTGTTCATGCTGATGGTGATGCTGACTTCTTGATGACACAGGTGACAAAAGAATCAGCAGCAATATCAGACACTGTCTTGATAGGAAATAATACAGACTTGTTAGTCTCGTTGTGTTACTATGCTGATCTAAATACCCACAACATATTCATTATGAATGAATCAAAATTGAAACCAAGATTGTGGAATATCAAGAAAGGGAAGCAAGTACTTGGTGATTCAGTGTGCAGGGACATTCTTTATGTACATGCATTCCTCGGTTGTGATACTACGTCACACATATATGGCATTAGCAAGAATGCCTCACTGAAGAAATATGCAAAACACCAAGAATTCCGTAGACAGACTGAAATATTCAATGCAGCATGAAAATCTATTGATGAAATCATATCAGCAGGAGAAAAAGCTTTAGTTAGTTTATGCAATGGTGAAGCCACTGATAGCCTGAACAACCTCAGGTATAAGAGATTCTGTGAGAAAGTAGCAGTGAAAAGCTCCCACCTTATGTGTCAGAGTTTACCACCAACTTCTGCATCAGCTAAATTCCACAGCATGAGAGTATATTTCCAAGTCCAGCAGTGGAAATGTGTCTCCTCCCTTAATGCCAAAAGACTAGGGCTGGTGTTTAGATAATGGGAGCTTTCTTCCAGTAATGACAGATATACAACCTGCCCCAGCATTATCAGATGTAACTGTATGACAGATTGTGGGTCAAATAAATGCTGGTGCCGTAAAAATAACCTTGAATGTTCCCAAGCATGTGGCCAGTGTCGTGGGTCAGGATGCTCCAACTCCTTATATGACATTTTTGAAGATGATGATATAGATGACAGTGATGAATGTCCTATGTCAGTCATACTGTCATTCTAACTTTTTTTTTTATTCTGATCTGTGTAGATGAAAGACACTTTTCTTGTTCTTATATTGCAATATTTTCTCTATTTCTGATAAACATAAAACAACTTTCAGCTGTGGAATTGTACTGTAAATTGTTAGGATGTGTTTAGTGCTAACACAATTGTTGTTTAATTAATAAATATCAAATTATCTTTTTCATCTTACTGGCATTTATCAAAATACATTTAATTCAGTGCTAATATCAGTTTAGATGTATTGAAAGCATTAATCATTTTCTTTATAAAAGGTAGACATTTATTTTTTTCAGAACTTTAATACAGCATTTCTTATATACAATCCCTACAGATTTTTCTTTCTATACCTGTATTTTTTATTTTATTATCGAAAATGAATTAAAATCTAGACATTTTAAGCGGGAAAGAGTATGTACAATATGTTTTGCAAATAGTGTGTCACTACAAAGGAAAAAAACTGCTTTGGCACCGCTAATAATGTATATAATAGGCAACCAAAGATACAGTCAGTAGTTGAAAGCATACTTGCCAGTGGCTAGAGAAAACATTAGCTTTGCTCAAGTTCCCGGATTTTCCCCTGCTGGGACTTATTTTCTAGAATGTTAGACACATCATTCTATCCGAAAAAAAAAAATCTTCTGTACCAATTATGTCCGATTCCATGATGTTTTGGCCTTAAAAATCCTGGACTATTAAGCATAAAAATGATCTACAGTGGCGCCATTTACTGTCCATTATCCATTAAAACATTGGATGTCGTTTCTAAAATGGGACCACGTTTTCTAAAATATTCTTCTCCACCAACGAAATGTGGTTATTCGAAAGATTAAGATGCAAAATTACATAGCTAGTATAAGGAAAAGCTTTTGAAATAAGCTTTCTGCTAGAATAAGACAAGATTCAAAATGAGCTTTCCCTCACCTCAAATTTTGGCCATACGGTGGATCGAAATGCAAAGAATAATGACATTTGTAAATGAAGGCAAACAACTTGGGAAGGCCATTAATGGCTATCGAAAGTGAATACACTCCTAAAATCATTCGAGAGTTTCAAAAATCCGAAAACAATAAGTAACTCCCAATAACCGACACAATGGAAAATAAATAAATAAATAAAATGTCTCCGAATTGCAGGTCCTCTCTTCTTGTACCCTTCAGCATTTTTATTGACTTGTTGCATAAAAATGACGTCGAGTTATTTGCCGTCTCGACGAAAACACACGCTCGTACGTGACTGGACGGAGAATTGGAGATCATTGTCGACAATATTTGCAAAACAAACAGAGGAAAAGGTCTTTGGAAGACGGCGTTCAATAAACTAATCATCTTTTTTCTCCGAGCGCTAATAGAAAAATAACGCCACTCGTATCGCTAGTGCTGCTAAACAACCTTCCCAGCAAACAGCATTTCGCCTTTATATGCATTTTTATCAGGAAAGAATGAGGCTGCATTCCCGTTGCTCGGTCCCTCCTTCTTTCAGGTGTTTTCTTTCCTCAGTTTGATGCCGGAATAGAAAAAGTGATAGGGTAAAAAAAAAAAAACACTATTAACGCTTCCCCTTCATCCCTACTAAATCTTTCTAATTACGCACCCTTTCGACTAACGTATGACCTCCCTTTTTCTCTAACTGACTAATCAGACTAAAAGCACTTTGATAGCCTTTTCACCAATGCCATATTTTTTCCCCGAGCTTCTTCGTCGCATATCTTATTTTCTCGCCATTTATTCATCATGAATTACTTTGCAAGTTCCACCATAATTTTTTTATAAGGAAACTTTAGTCTACTTAGGCGATTCCTCCAATCTGTATTATCTGTGAATATCCTTTCTTTATTAAAAAATTAACAATAAATATTTTTTTTACTACCATCCATATTATGCATATTATTAACTCTCGATATTATATATATATATATATATATATATATATATATATATATATATATATATATATATATATATATACATGGCTTTTTTGTTTTGTAAATGAGAGTAATTATCATTTTGATACACAAAGCAACTATCCATAAGCTGTTATGGTCACAAGCAATTCTGTTACATTATTTTGAAAAAAAAATTTCGAACGAGAGAAAAATACCTTTGTCATGCATACTTCAGGACCATTCCTGTCGACGCTGACATTTCTGTTTAGGTTATCCCGCTGAAATCTTTTCCTTTCCATATACTTTTCATACTGTTTTTGGCCTACTGTTATTTCTGGTGTATACGTGCTGGCCTGGAAAACGAGATCGTTCAGTACGCCGTTGATGCTACTCTTGTGGGCGTCCTGAAGCTGCCCTTATGATGTAGAAGGTGGGGCATGAGTCTGAACTCCAGTCAAACGAAAACACTGCTGATTAGCAAGCAGATCTCGTACTTAGAGCCGCATAAAGCTTTTGTTTGCTTGTATGGTGTTTTTACGTTGCACGGAACCAATGGTTATTCAGCAACGGAACCAACGGCTTTACATGACTTCCGAACCACGTCGAGAGTGAACTTCTATCACCAGAAATTTCATCTCTTACCCCTCAATGGAATGCCCAAGAATCGAACTCGCGGCCACCAAGGTGGCAGGCCAAGACTATACCGACCACGCCACTGAGGCGCTTCATAAAGCTTTTATTAAGCGGTTTTCAGTTATCACACTGTTCCAAGTGACTCAAGACCTTTTGAGAAAAGCCTACGAACCAGTTCTAAGACTATATAGCTGTGAATTTGTATTTTGATTTTTTGATTGGTGTTAATGTAAATAAATTAAGCTAACTATTCCCTGTGGGTCTGTTTTACGCCTCGGTAGAGTAACTTAGTTTCGTTTTTGAATATTGAGCCAGAAGTTCCTTTAGTAGCTGATTATATATAGGTAACGTAAGTTTATCAGAGCCGTCAATAAACACAAAATATATATATAATATATATATAATATATATATATATATATATATATATATATATATATATATATATATAATATATATATTATGAATAATTATCAACATCGAACCGTGATCCACTTATTTATATATCAATTCAAGCTACAATGTCCTTTAATATCTAAATTCACTTTACCCCTCCCAAATGATATATTTTCATTATATGTACCCGAAGGGGGAATTTTTTTTAGTTGATAATAATTTTTTTCGTCCCCCATGGGATCCCGAACACCGTCCAAGTGGACGGGACGAAAAATCAGGACAGTCAGTGAACGGCTGATTGGATAGCGTCACTGACTATCCTGATTTTCGTCCCCCCGTCCACTTGGGACGGGTGGTTCGATCCCATGGGGGACGAAAAAATTATTTATCAAAACTGAAAAATTCCCCTTCGGTACATATATTGAAAATATATCATTTGGGAGGGTAAAGTGAATTTTTAGATATCAAAGGGACATTTTTGTAGCTTGAATTGATAAATTTTTTATATATATATATATATATATTTATATATATATATTATATATATATATTATATATATATATATATATATATTAATATATATATAATTATGTATATATATCTATAATATATATATAATATATATATATATATAGATAATATATATATATATATATATATATATATATATATATATATATCGCGAATAACCAAGGAAGGAAAAATTATAGGCAGAAATCAAAGGCGCTTTCGTCTTGTCCCTTGACATGTCTTTAGGTAAAGAACGAAAGCGCTTCTGGATTTCTGCCTATCATTTTCCTGTGGTACTCGCTCATTTAATTAATTGAAGTCACGCTGCATCTACTGTGATTTTTTAAGCATATTTATATATATATATTAATATATATATATATATATATAATATATATATTATATATAATAAATATATTATCTTCAAGCAGCTGTGACCACAGCCAGATAATTTGAGAAGCAATGTTGCTCATAACTGATCGTTTTTCATTCCATAATACATATGAAGAACTCACATCATCTATTTTCATATTTTCCCGCTCTCCTAATTCTTTGAAACATTCATTTTCAATAGAATTTAACCCATCACTTCACTTAAGTGGCTCTTCAGGAATTCCAGCAATCCCTTGACTACTTATTATAGATGAACATGTAAAGGAGATGTATCAATTAAGAATATACCCGAGGTTTTTTTTAATTTCCTCAGAGGTTATTAAAGTTCATTTTTGTCATATCCTAATTAAGACGGGAATTATTGAATTTTCAAGATGCCAATCAATCAATTTTGTATCAGTTATCTGCAGTAACCTTTTTAGCATTCAAAGATAAGACTACTTAACAATAATTCAATTTGTGTATCTTAAACGGCTAATGCTGTGGAAATTTTACTGCATAAAACTGAGTAGTTGGAGAATTAATAATCCACAAACTGATTACTTCTTAGTGAATTTTACTAATACCGTTTTTTCATCATTTTCGCTTATTCGGAGAATAAGCCTACAAACTACGTTGTTGTTGTTGTTGTTGTTGATCTTGTTGGGGGGAGGGGGGCGGGGGTGTTGGCGTTTTTGGAAGCCTAAAAAAGGTCTAAAAAAGGCGTTTAGCAATGAAGTAAAAATACAGGAATTTTAGGACAGGATACTTGTGATTTATTTATTAGAATAAAAAATTATTTCCAATAAAACACTGTGTGTTTAGTTTAATTTTCGTTGGTGACTGTAGATTTAGTACGCGCCCCGAGTAAGCTGGAGGTAGGATCATACCTTGTTTTTTACATAACTCCACCAAGGGTGTTGAAATTTCACCTGGTATCCCAGATTTGGTGAACCAACTCAAACCACCTGGATGCGAATCATTAGATTTCGCTGGAATTCGGAAGGTGAAAATAATCGCCGTGCAAGTAATAATTAACATTTTGATAAGAGAACAGATAAGCGAATACTAAGCCCCCCTAACCGGAAAATTAATAACTTTTTTTTCTTAACTGACACCTTATGGGAACTTTAATTTCATGTGAAGCATTATATAACCTCCTCCATTTTGTTTACTGTATTCATATATTTAATGTATCTATATATTAACCTATACGTATTTTTAATGTGCAGCTCATTGCACTGCAGGAATAACTTACACCCAAGGGAAATTATAATTGAATAAGTGCTTCTCCACCGGTGGGTTTGGCAAACAACGACCATTCAGCCTTTAATGACTCTTAATGGCTCAATGGGAAAAGGTCACTGCGCATTGTTTTTTGCCAAACCAGGTAGCATTTTGAATCCCACAGGTGGCAAGGCACCTATCAATCATAATTCCCCTTTGGTGTAAGTAATTTTCGAGGTAAGATGAACTGCACCCTGTAGGGGTACCTCGAGTTGTGCACTGTGGCCGTTGCTAAAGGCTTTTTGCAGTTTACCTTCGGCCCTAAGTTGCACCCAATTTTCAGCCTTTTACATTACCTCCGTCCCACTTCCTTTCCGCTCCATTATTTTACTATCTAAAGCACCGAATGGTTGAAAGTACTCAAATGCTTAGCTTTATAGCCGAATTGTCATAAATCAATAGTGAACTGGATATTATACGATATTTGTGGCTCGATATTTGCAAAAATGAAAAATTTTACGGTATATGTGACAAACATTTCCTTCTATGTACGTATACATATTCGCCTAAACTTTATATCATGCATATAATATATTTGAAAGCAAACTCTTCCTATTAAGTAATGAATTTAAGGTTGACATTGTTCATATTTAGAAAGCTGTCTGTAGAAATGGCGGAAGATTTTTATGAACTTTGAATGATGTCACATCGTAAAATCTTCAATCATCTCCATGTTCTACATATACCAGATATACTCTCAAGTCTGAAATTATAAAAAATAAGGAACTTTTCAAGAAATTTCAAAGCATAAACGCATAAAACACTACTTGCCACACTCATTCATTCTCAGCAGTTGAATGAAGCAACATCGTCTCTTCCATGGCGGCTGTGACGGTTGTTGTAAGATAACTAGTAAAAAATCCAATCGAGTTTTCTGTACAGCGTATAACGCTGTATGAAACTCTCGGCCACGACCGGGCAGCACTCAGTTGCTCCCCAGATGCGGTCAAGTGAAGATGCGTCGGCGGCTGGCACTTATAGCGGTGTCAGACGCACGATTCATGGCTAACCTTGAATATAATAAAAAAAACTACTGGGGTCAGAGGGCTTCAATTTGGAATGTTTGATGATTGAAGGGTGGATGATCAACATAGCAATTTGCAGTTGTCTAGCCTAGGTAGTTTTAATGATCTGAGGGCGGACGAAAACTGCTGACGAATACACAAATAGCTATCTCAATAGTTTTTTTTGTTTTCTTTCTTTTTACAGAAAACTAAAAATAGTTATTCACCGACGTCTTAACAACGATGGATATAAAACGGAAAACGAGACTAAGTACAAAGGTACAGGTGAGAACGTCTGCTTCCCAAGGTGGTTGAAGTGTTAAAAGTATCATGTCCGTGTACGTGCATGAGAACGCGTGAGTGAAAGAGCTTACGTGAGTACGCCTTCTTCTTCTTACAATGATAATCAAAAGGGTAAAAGTATTATGAATGTCCCGGCGTGCTTTCTTGGACGTTGAATCTTCGAGAACTTGATTATCTCGAAGCAGAGTCAACGAAGCGCGTAATGATAAGATACTCCTTCTCGTGACGAAGAGAACTGTATCAGGAGGAGAAAAAAAAAAAATGGCAAGAAAAAGTTTGGGAATTTTAATCAAATCCCGAATCATTTTTTATAATCTTCCGTAAAACGAACTGCCACTACCAGGAAAGGTTTTCCCTTTTTTTTTTTTCAACTCCAGCTTTTTCTAAGATAACTTTGTGGGTCAAAAAGGATATCTCTCTCTCTCTCTCTCTCTCTCTCTCTCTCTCTCTCTCTCTCTCTCTCTCTCTCTCAATTTGAACCTCCAGGGTTAATATGTGGAAGAATTAGAATTCCTACCTGTTTTGTGAATTTTAGTATAAGTCATTTACACACATTTTTGATCCAGTATTCAGTTACAACATTCTCTGGAAGTGCTTTTAAACAAGTTAAATAACTAAGTGTAACTTTAGAAAAATCAAAAACTATTATTTGAAAACATTCACGGCAGAAGTGGTGCAACAGCTTCCAATTATGTTAAAGTTTTGCAGAAATTTTCTTTCTGCTTTCATTTCAGGTTTTTATTCATATCTTTTGCCTTGTTTTAATTTTTCATAGGAACAAGTTTCATTTAATGACTGATAACTATCATCTATTATCAACATCTAAACTGTACTAACTTTACTACGTCATTAATAATAGTATTCTAGCACAAATTCCTGCAGCTACTTTCACTGCAGTGGCGGCTATAATAATATAGGAATGGAATGTAGAGTTTAGGCCAAAGGCCAAGCACTGGGACCTATGAGGTCATTCAGCGCTGGAAAGGAAATTGAGAGTAGGTAGGTTTGAAAGATGTAACAGGAGGAAAACCTCGCAGTTGCACGATGAAATAATTGTTAGGGGGTCGATAGCAAGATGGAAGAAAGGTAACATGAATGGAGGTATAGTAAAACGAATGAAAGGAGATGCAGCTAGGGGCCGAAGGGACGCTGCAAAGAACCTTGAGTAATGCCTTCAGTGCACCTCTTGAAGTGCACTGACGCACAATTAATGATATAAATTTACAGTATATTCTCTCAAACCTTTAATGAATTTTAAGTGTTTAGTTAAGAATGTCTGAAGACACTTTATAAGTATGCCCATGATAGTCAATCGTAGGAGAATACACTCAGACGTTAGCTTACAGCTCAAAGTCCTTTTGTGTTCAAATCGCGAGGTTCATCTGTAAGCTAACGTCCTAGGGTTTTCTCCTAGGTTTCAAAATCCTGGGCATACTTTTGCACAAAGTTGACAAAACGCATAAAGTATTTAGAGACTTTTAAAAGATATATATTCTTAGAAACCTCATGAGTACAAGCTACAACAAACTCTCAAAAGCATGAGTCTGAGAAAACTTAAAGACTAAGAGCAATCTCACTTTTTCATTTTTTTCCTTCGTGGCAAAAACCTTTATTTATACATAGCATCACGTTGGCAATGGACGATTCTGGCGAGGGAATTGAGTGTTCTGGGGACAGAGAGTCCCAGATGGGAGAGACAATTGGTGTGACAAATTACTGATTTAGACATTTTAAATGTTGG